>NW_027207146.1:0-28000 GCF_032191515.1 Phaenicophaeus curvirostris
GAGGGTTCCTCATGGTCAAAGAAGGGTCCTAGAAGGTCCTAAGCGGGTCTCAGGGGGCTCTAGATTATTTCTCGTGGTCCTAGAAGGGTCCTAGAATGCCCTAAGGGGGTCCCAGGGTTCTCTAGAGGGTTCCGTGGGGTCTTACCATGGTCCTAGAAGGCCCTAAAGGGGTCCCAGGGGGCTCTAGATGGTTTCCTCATGGTCCTAGAAGAGTCCTAGAAGGCCCTAAGAGTGTCCCAGATATCTCTAGAGGGTTCCTCGTTTTCCTAGAAGTGTTCTAGGAGGCTCTAAGGCATCCCAGGGGGCTCTAGAGGGTCTCTGCTGGCCCTAGAATTTTTCCTAGAAGGCACTAAGTAGGTCCCAGGGAGCTCTAGATGGTTTCTCGTGGTCCTAGAGGGGTCCCAGGGGGCTCTAGAGGGTTCCTGGTGACTCTAAAAGTGTCCAAGAAAGTCCTAGAATGGTCCCAGGGGGCTCTAGAGGGTTCCTGGTGACTCTAAAAGTGTCCAAGAAAGCCCTAGAATGGTCCCAGAGGGCTCTAGAGGGTTCCTCGTGGTCCTAGAAGGGTCTTAGAAGGCCCTAAGGCGTCCCAGGGTGCTTAGATGGCTCCTCGTGTTCCTAGAAGGGTCCTAGAAGGCTCTAAGGGGTCCCAGTGGGTTCTAGAGGGTCCCTGGGGGCCCTAGAAGTGTCCAAGAAGGCCCTAAAGAGGTCCCAGGGGGATCTAGAGGGATTCTCGTGGTCCTAGAATGGTCCTAGAAGGCCTTAAGGGGTCCCAGGGGGCTCTAGATGGCTCCTCGTGGTCCTAGAAGGGTCTTAGAAGGCCGTAAAGGGGTCCCAGGGGGCTCTAGATATCTTTAGATTGGATCTGGGGGGCTCTAGAAGGGTCTGGGGGCTTTTAGAAGGGATGTAAGAAGCTCTAGAAGGGTTCAGGGTCTTTTTGAAGCTCTCTGGGGGGCTCTAGAAGGGTCTGGGTTCTTTTAGAATGGGCGTGAGAAGCTCTTGAAGGGTCCAGGGGCCTTTAGAAGGTCTCTGGGGAGCTCTAGATGGGTCTGGGGGCCTTTAGAATTGTCCAGATGGGCTCTAGAAGGGTGTTGGCACTTTTAGAAAGTCTCTGGGGTGTCTGGAAGGGTCTGGGGGCTTTTAGAAGGCACGTGAGAAGCTCTTGAAAGTTCCAGGGGCCTTTTGAAGGTCTCTTGGGGGCTCTAGAAGGGTCTGGGGGCTTTTAGAAGGGACGTGAGAAGCTCTACAAGGGTCCAGGGGCCTTTAGAATGTCTCGGGGGGGCTCTAGATGGGTCTGGGGTCTTTTAGAAGGGACGTGAGAAGCTCTAGAAGGGTCCAGGGGCCTTTATAATGTCTCTGGGGGGCTCTAGAAGGGTCTCGGGGCTTTTAGAAGGGACGTGAGAAGCTCTAGAAGGGTCCAGGGGCCTTTAGAAGGTCTCTGGGGGGCTCTAGAGGGGTCTGGGGGCCTTTAGAATGGTCCAGATGGGCTCTAGAAGGGTCTTGGCACTTTTAGAAGGGACCCAGGGGGCTCTAGAAGGGTCCAGGGGCTTTTAGAAGGGACGTGAGAAGCTCTAGAAGTTAGGGGTTAGTGTTAGGGTTAGGGTCATTAGGGATAGGGTTAGGGTTAGGATTTGGGTTAGGGTTAGGGGTTATGGATAGGGGTATAGGGTTAGGGTTAGGGTCATTAGGGTTAGGGTTAGGGTTAGGGGTTAGGGTTAGGGTTAGGGGTTAGGGTTAGGGTTAGGGTTAGGGTTTAGGGTTAGGGTTTAGTGTTGGGGTTAGGGTTAGGGGTTAGGGTTAGGGTTAGGATTAGGGTTAGGGTTAGGGTTGGGTTAGCGTTAGGGTTAGGTGTTAGGGTTAGTGTTAGGGTCATTAGGGTTAGGGTTAGGGTTAGGGTCATTAGGGTTAGGGTTAGGGTTAGGGTTAGGGTCAGTAGGGTTAGGGTTAGGGTTAGGGTCATTAGGTTTAGGGTTAGGGGTTAGGGTTAGGGGTTAGGGTAAGGGTTAGGGTCATTAGGGTTAGGGTTATGGTTAGGGTCATTAGGTTTAGGGTTAGGGGTTAGGGTTTAGGGTTAGGGTTAGGGGTTAGGGTTAGTGGTTAGGGTCATTAGGGTTAGGGTTAGGGTCATTAGGGTTAGTGTTAGGGGTTAGTGTTAGGGGCTAGGGTAAGGGTTAGGGTCATTAGGGTTAGGGTTAGTGTTAGGGTTAGTTTTAGGGTTAGGTGTTAGGGTTAGTGTTAGGTTAGGGTTAGATTAGGGTTAGGGTTAGGGTCATTAGGGTTAGGGTTAGGGTTAGGGTTAGGGTTAGTTTTAGGGTTAGGGGTTAGGGTTAGGGTTAGGTTAGGGTTAGATTAGGGTTAGGGTTAGGTTAGGGTTAGATTAGGGTTATGGTTAGGGTCATTAGGGTTAGGGTTATGGTTAGGGGTTAGGGTTATGGTTAGGGTTTAGGGTCATTAGGGTTAGGGTTAGGGGTTAGGGTCATTAGGGTTAGGGTTAGGGGTTAGGTTTAGGGTTAGGGTTAGGGTTAGTGTTAGGGTTAGTTTTAGGGTTAGGTGTTAGGGTTAGTGTTAGGTTAGGGTTAGATTAGGGTAAGGGTTAGGGTCATTAGGGTTAGGGTTAGGGTTAGGGTTAGGGTTAGTTTTAGGGTTAAGGGTTAGGGTTAGTGTTAGGTTAGGGTTAGATTAGGGTTAGGGTTAGGGTCATTAGGGTTAGGGTTATGGTTTAGGGTCATTAGGGTTAGGGTTAGGTGTTAGGTTTACGGTTAGGGTTAGGGTCGTTAGGGTTAGGGTTAATGATAGGGTCATTAGGGTTAGGGTTAGGGGTTAGGGTTAGGGGTTAGGTTTAGGGTTAGGGTTTAGGGTTAGGGTTAGGGGTTAGGGTTAGGGTTAGGGTTAGGGTTAGATTAGGGTTAGGGTTAGGGTTAGGGTTATGGTTAGGAGTTAGGGTTATGGTTAGGGTTTAGGGTCATTAGGGTTAGGGTTAGGTGTTAGGGGTTAGGGTTAGGGGTTAGGGTTAGGGTTAGTTTTAGGGGTTAGTTTTAGGGGTTAGGGTTAGGGTTAAGGTTAGGGTTTATGGTTAGGGTTTAGGGTTAGGGTTAGTGTTAGGGGTTAGGGTTAGTGTTAGGGTTTGGGTTAGGGGTTAGGGTTAGGGGTTAGGTTTAGGGTTAGGGTTAGTGTTAGGGTTTGGGTTAGGGGTTAGGTTTAGGGTTAGGGGTTAGGTTTAGGTTTAGGGTTGTGGTTAGGGTTAGGGGTTAGGTTTAGGGTTAGTTTTAGGGTTAGTGTTAGGGTTAGGGGTTAGGGTCAGGGTTGGGTTAGGGTTATGGTTAGGGTTTAGGGTGAGGGTTAGGGTTAAGGGTTAGGGTTAGGGTTTGGGTTAGGTTTAGGTTTAGGGTTAGGGGTTAGGTTTAGGGTTAGCTTTAGGGTTAGTGTTAGGGGTAAGGATTAGGGTTAGGTGTTAGTGTTATGTGGTTAGGGTTACGTGGTTAGGGTTACGGGGTTAGGGTTACAGTTAGGGTTAGGGTGTTAGGGATTAGGGTTAGGGGGATAGGGATTAGGGTTATGGTTATCCGGTTAGGGTTATGGGTTAGGGTCAGGGTTAGGGATAGGGGGTTAGGTTTAAGTGTTAGGGTTAGGGTATTAGTCCTTCTAGAGCCCCTCTAGACAAATCTAAAGGCCTCTAGACCCTTCTAGAGGCCCCCAGAGTCCTTCTAAAGGCCCCCAGACCTCTCTAAAGACCGCCAGGGCCCTTCTAAAGGCCCCCAGACCCTCCTGGAGCTCCACTGGAGCCTTCTAAAGGCCCCTGGACCCTTCTAGAGCTTCTCACATCCCTTCTAAAAGCCCCCAGACCCTTTGAGTGCCCCCCAGAGACCTTCTAAAGGCCCCTGGACCCTTCTAGAGCTTCTCACGTCCCTTCTAAAAGACCCCAGACCCTTCGAGGGCCCCCCAGAAACTTTCTAAAAGCGCCAAGACCCTTCTAGAGTCCATCTGGACAATTCTAAAAGCCCCCAGACCCTTCTAGAGCCCCCCAGAGAGATTCAAAAAGCCCCTGAACCCTTCTAGAGCTTCTCACATCCATTCTAAAAGCCCCCAGACCCTTCTAGAGCCCCCCAGATCCATACTAAAGACCTCTAGAGCACCCTGGGACCCCTTTATGACCTTCTAAGACCCTTCTAGGATGACGAGGAACCCTCTAGAGCCCTCTGAGAACCACTTAGGGCCTTCTAGAATCCTTCTAGGACCACCAGGAACCCTCTAGAGCCCCCTGGGACGCACTTACGGCCTTCTAGGACCCTTCTAGGACCACAAGGAACCCTCTAGACCTCCCTGGGACCCCCTTAGGGTCTTTTAGGACCATTCTAGGACCACGAGAAACAATCTAGAGCCCCCTGGGACCCACTTTAGGGCCTTCTAGGACCCTTCTAGGACCACGAGAAACCATCTAGAGCCCCCTGGGACCCACTTAGGGCCTTCTAGGATCATTGTAAGACCCCTGGGAACCTTCTAGAGACCCCTGGGACCCCTTTAGTGCCTTCTAGGACCCTTCTAGGACCACCAGGAACCCTCTAGACCCCCTGGGACCACTTTATGGCCTTCTAGGACCCTTCTAGGACCATGAGAAACAACCTAGAGCAACCTGGTACCCCCTTAGGGCCTTCTAGGACCATTGTAAGACCCCGGGGAACCCTCTAGAGCCCCCTGGGTCCCCTTTAGTGCCTTCTAGGACCCTTCTAGGGCCACCAGGGCCCCTCTAGAGAACCCTGGGACCCTTCTAAAACCACCAGCAACACTCTAGTGCCCACTGGGACACCTTAGGGTTTTGTAGAACCCTTCTAGGACCACCAGGAACCCTCTAGACCCCCCTGGGACACACTTAGGGCCTTCTAAGACCCTTCTAGGACCCACGGGCACCATCTAGAGCCCCCTGGGACCCCTTTAGGGCCTGCTAGGACACTTCTAGGTCCTCCAGGTACCCTCTAGAGTCCCCTGGGACCGTTTAGAGCCTTCTAGGACCCTTCTAGGAGCACCAGGAGCCATCTAGAGCCCCCTGGGACCAATTTAGGGCCTTCTAGAACCTATCTAGGACCACAGGGAACCCTCTAGAGCCCCATTGGACCCCTTTAGGGCCTTCTAGGACGTTTCTAGGGCCCCCAGGGACCCTCTAGAGCCATCTGGAACCACTTAGACCGTTCTAGGGCCCTTCTAGGAACCCCAGGAACCCTCTAGAGTCCACTGGGACCACTTTAGGGCCTTCTAGGTCTCTTCTAAGACCACGAGAAACCATCTAGGGCCCTCTGGGAACCACCTAGTTCCTTCTAGGATCCTTCTAGGACCACAAGGAACCGTCTAGAACACCCTTGGACCCCTTTAGGGCCTCCTAGGACCATTCTTGGGCCCCCAGGGACACTCTAGACCCCCCTGGAACCACTTAGACCATTCTAGGACCCTTCAAGGAACCCCAGGAGCCCTCTTGAGACCCCTGGGACATTCTTAGGGCCTTCTAGGAGGCTTCTAGGACCACGAGAAACCATCTAGAGCCCCCTGGGACAAACTTAGGGCCTTCTAGGACCCTTCTATCACCCCCATAGACACTCTAGAGCCCCCTGGGACCCACTTAGGACCTTCTAGGACCACGAGGAACCCTCTAGAGCCCTCTGGGACCCACTTAGGGTCTACTAGGACACTTCTAGGACCACCAGGAACCATCTAGAGACCCCTGGGACCCCCTTAGGGCCTACCAGGACCCTTCTAGGACCACGAGGAACCACTAGAGCCCACTGGGACCCACTCGGGGCTTCCTAGGACCATTCTGAGACCAAGAGGAACCCTCTAGAGCCCCGTGGAACCCACTTAGGGCCTTCTAGGACCCTTCTAAGAGCCCCAGGAACCCTCTAGAGCACCCTGGGAACCACTTAGGGCCTTCTAGGACCCTTCTAGAAGCCCCAGGAACCCTCTAGAGCTCCCTGGGAACTACTTAGGTCCTTCTAGGATCCTTCTAGGACCACGAGGAACCGTCTAGAGCTCCCTGGGACCACTTTAGGGCCTCCTAGGACCCTTCTAGGACCACGAGAAACCCTCTAGAGCCCTCTGGGAACCACTTAGGGCATTCTAGGACACTTCTAGGGCACCCAGGGACCCTCTAGAGCCCTCTGGACCCCCTTAGACCATTCTAAAACCCTTCTAGGAACCCCAGGAACCCTCTAGAGTCCACTGGGACCACTTTAGGGCCTTCTAGGTCCCTTCTAAGACCACGAGAAACCATCTAGAGCCCTCTGGGAACCACTTAGGGCCTTCTAGAATCCTTCTAGGACCACCAGGAACCCTCTAGAGCCCCCTGGGACCCCATTAGGGCCTTCTAGGACCCTTCTAGGACCACGAGAAACCATCTAGAGCCCCCTGGGTCCCACTTAGGGCCTTCTAGAACCATTGTAAGACCTCTGGGAACCTTGTACAGACTCCTGGGACCCCTTCAGTGCCTTTTAGGACCATTCTAGGACCACCAGGAACCCTCTAGAGCCCCCTGGGACCAATTTAGGGCCTTCGAGGTCCCTTCTAGGACCACGAGAAACAACCTAGAGCCACCTGGTACCCCCTTAGGGCCTTCTAGGACCATTTTAAGACCCCGGGGATCCCTCTAGAGCCCCCTGGATCCCCCTATAGGGCCTTCTAGGACACTTCCAGGACCACCAGGAACCCTCTAGAGCACACTGGGACCCCTTTGGGCTTTGTAGAACCCTTCCAGGACCACCAGAAACCCTCTAGAACCCCCTGGGACACTTTTAGGTCCTTCTAGGTCCCTTCTAGGGCCCACAGGAACCATCTAGAGTCCCCTGGGTCCCACTTCGGGCCTTCTAGGACACTTCTAGGTCCTCCAGGGACCCTCTAGAGTCCTCTGGGACCGCTTAGAGCCTTCCAGAACCCTTCTAGGACTCCCAGGAACCCTCTAGAACGCCCTGGGACCCCTTTAGGGCCTTCTAGGACCATTCTAGGACCACAGGGAACCCTCTAGAGCCCCCTGGAACCCACTTAGGGCCTTCTAGGACACTTCTAGAGTCACCAGAAACCTTCTAGAGCCCCCTGGGACCCCCTTAGAGCCTTCTAGGACCCTTCTAGGAGCCGCAGGAACCGTCTAGAGCACCTTGGGAACCACTTAGGGCCTTCTAGGACCCTTCTAGGAGCCGCAGGAACCGTCTAGAGCTCCCTGGGACCCCTTTAGGGCATATTAGGATCCTTCCAGGACCCACGGGAACCCTCTAGAGCCCACTGGGACCCCTTTAGGGCCTTCTATGACCTTTCTAGGGGCCCCAGGGACCTTTCTAGGGCCCCCTTGGATCCTCTAGAGCCCCCTGGGACCCCCTTAGGTCTTCCTAGGAACATACTAGGACCACGAGGAACCCTCTAGAGCCCCCTGGGACCCACTTAGTGCCTTCTAGGACCATTCTAGGACCACGAGGAACCCTCTAGAGCCCCCTGGGACCCCTTTAAGGCCTTCTAGGACCCTTCTAGGACCACGAGAAACCCTCTAGAACCCTCTGGGACCCTCTTAGTGCTTTCTAGAACCCTTCTAGGACCACGAGGATCCATCTAGTCACCCCTGGGACTCCTTTAGGGCTTTCTAGGACCCTTCTAGGGCCCCCAGGGACACTCTAGAGCCCCCTGGGACCACTTTAGTGCCTTCTAGGACCACGAGAAATGATCTAGAGCCCCCTGGGACCCACTAGAGACTTCTAGGACCCTTCTAGGACCACAAGAAACCCTCTAGAGTCCCCTGGGACCAACTTAGGCCCTTCGAGGACCCTTCTATGACCACAAGAAACCATCTAGAGCCCACTAAGACCCCCTTAGGGCCTTGTAGGACCATTGTAAGACCCCGAAAAAGCCTCTATATCCACCTCGGACACCTTTAGGGCCTTCTGGGACCATTCTAGTGCCCTCAGAGACCCTCTAGAGCCATCTGGGACCTTTTAGAGCCTTCTAGGACCCTTCTAGGAACCATAGGAACCCTCTAGAGCCCCCAGGGACACACTTAGGGACTTCTAGGACCCTTCTATGACCACCAAGAACCCTCTAGAGCCACATGAGACCACTTAGGGCCATCTAGGACCATCGTAAGACCCCGGAAAACCCTCTAGAGTCCCCTGGAACCCCTTTAGGGCCTTCTAGGACCCTTCTAGGGCCCCTAGGGAAATTCTAGAGCCACTTGGAACCCCTTATACCATACTAGGGCCCTTCTAGGCACCCCAGGAACCCTCTAGAGCCCCCTGGGACCCCCTTAGGACCTTCTAGGCCCCTTCTAGGACCATGAGAAACTATCTAGAGCCCTCTGGGAACCCCTTAGGGCCTTCTAGGACCCTTCTAGGACCACGAGAAATCTGCGAGAGCCCCCTGGGACCAACTTAGGGCATTCTAGTACAATTTTAAGGCCATGGGAACCCTCTAGAGCCCCCTGGGTCCCCTTTAGGGCCTTCTAGGACCCTTCTAGGGCCCCCAGGGACACTCTAGAGCCCCCTGGAACAACTTAGACCGTTCTAGGGCCCTTCTAGGAAGCCCAGGAACCCTCTTGAGCCCCCTGGGACCCACTTAGAGCCTTCTAGGTTCCCTTCTAGGTCCACGAGAAACCATCTAGAGCCCCCTGGGACACACTTAGGGCCTTCTAGGACCCTTCTATCACCCCCATAGACACTCTAGAGCCCCCTGGGACCCACTTAGGACCTTCTAGGACCACGAGGAACCCTCTAGAGCCCTCTGGCAACCAATTTGGGCCTTCTCGGACTATTCTAAGACCACGAGGAACCCTCTAGAGCCCTCTGGGACCCACTTAGGGTCTACTAGGAAACTTCTAGGACCACCAGGAACCATCTAGAGACCCCTGGGACCCCCTTAGGGCCTACCAGGACCCTTCTAGGACAACGAGGACCCACTAGAGCCCACTGGGACCCACTCAGGGCTTCATAGGAACGTTCTGGGACAATGAGGATCCCTCTAGAGCCACCTGGGACACCCTTAGGGCCTCCTAGGAACATACTAGGACCACGAGGGATCCTCTAGAGCCCCCTGGGACCCACTTAGGGCCTTCTAGGACCCTTCTAGGACCATGAGAAACCATTCAAAGCCCCCTGGACCCACTTAGGGCCTTCTAGGACCATTGTAAGATCCCGGGGAACCCTCTAGAGAACCCTGGGACCCCTTAGATCCTTCTAGAACCCTTCCAGGAACCCCAGGAACTCTCTAGAGACCCTGGGACCCACTTAGTGCCTTCTAGGACCATTCTAGGACCACGAGGAACCATCTAGAGCCCATTGGGACCCCTTTAAGGCCTTCTAGGACCCTTCTAGGACCATGAGAAACCCTCTAGAACCCTCTGGAACCCTCTTAGTGCGTTCTAGAACACTTCTAGGACCACGAGGAACCATCTAGTCACCCCTGGGACTCCTTTAGGGCCTTCTAGGACCCTTCTAGGGACCCCAGCGACCCTCTAGAGCCCCCTGGGACTGCTTGGATCCCTATAGGACCTTTCTAGGAGTACCAGGAACCCTCTAGAACCTCCTGGGACCATTTTAGGGCCTTCTAGGACCCTTCTAGGACCACAGGGAATCCTCTAGAGCCCCATGGGACCCTTCTAGGGCTTTCTAGGACACTTCTAGAGTCACCAGGAACCCTCTAGAGCTCCCTTGGACCCTTTTAGGGCCTTCTAGGACCCTTCTAGGACCATGAGAAACCCTCTAGAGCCCCCTGGGCCCCAATTAGACCCTTCTAGGTACATTTTAGGACCACGAGAATCCATCTAGAGCCCCCTGGGACCCCCTTAGTGTTTTCTAGGACCCTTCTAGGACCACGAGAAACCCTCTAGAGCCCCCTGGGACCCATTTAGGGCCTTCTAAGAGCCTTTTAGGACCATGAGGAACCATCTAGACCCCCCTGGGACCCCTTTAGGGCCTTCTAGGACCATTCTAGGACACACGGGAACCCTCTAGAGCCCTCTGGGACCATTCTAGGTCTTTCTAGGACCCTTCTAGTGTAACCAGGAATCCTCTAGAGCCCCCTGGGACCCACTTAGGGCCCCCTAGGACACTTCTAGGACAATGAGGAACCCCCTAGAGCACCCTGAGACACACTTAGTGCCTTCTAGGACCCTTCTAGTGACCCAGGGACCCTCTAGAGCCCCCTGGGACCCCTTTAGGGCCTTCTAGAACACTTCTAAGACCACGAGGAACTCTCTAGAGTCACCTGGGACCTCCTTAGGGCCTTCTAGGACCTTTCTAGGGCCCCCAGGGACCTTCTAGAGCCCCCTGGGACCCCCTTAGGGCTTTCTCGGACGCTTCTAGGACCATGAAGAACCCTCTAGAGCCCCCTGGAACCCCCTTAGAGCCTTCTAGGAACATTCTAGCACCACGAGGAACCCTCTAGAGCTCCCTGGGACCCCCTTAGAGCCTTCTATGTCCCTTCTAGGACCACGAGAAACCATCTAGAGCCACCTGGGACCTCCTTAGGGCCTTCTGGGGTATTCTAGGAACACATGGAACCATCTAGAGCCTCCTGGGACAACTTAGGGTCATGTAGGACCGTTGTAAGATGCCGGGGAAGCCTCTAGAGCCCCTTGGGACAACTTTAGGGCTTTCTAGGACCCTTCTAGTGCCCCCAGGGACCTTCTAGAGCACCCTGGGACCCCTTTAGAGTCTTCTAGGACCCTTCTAGGAGCCCCAGGAACCCTCTAGAGCCCCCTGGGAACCCCTTGGGGACTTCTAGGACCCTTCTAGGAGCCCCAGAAAGCCTCTAGAGCCCCCTGGGAAACCCTTGGGGCTTTCTAGGACCCTTCTAGGACCACGAGGAACCCTCTAGAGCCCCCTGGGACCCATTAACGGCCTTCTAGAACAATTCTAGAACTACAAGGAACCATCTAGAACCCACTGGGAAACTTCTAGGATTTTCTAAGACCCTTCTAGAGGCACCGGGAACCTTCTAGAGCCTGCTGGGACACCTTAGGGCCTTCTAGGACCGTTCTAGGACCCCAAAGGACCTTCTAGAGCCCCCTGGGACTGACTTCGGACCTCCTAGAACCCTTCTAGGGCCACGAGAAATCCTCTAGAGGCCCCTGGGACCACTTAGAGCCTACTGGGACCCTTCTAGGAGCACCAGGAACGCTCTAGAGCCTCCTGTGACCCCCTTAGTCCCTTCTAGGACCCTTCTACGACCTCGAGAAACAATCTAGAGCCCCTTGGGACCCACTTAGGGCCTTCTAGGACCCTTCTAGGACCATGAGATACCATCTAGAGCCCCTGGGACCCCTTTAGGGCCTTCTAGGGCCCTTCTAGGAACACGAGGAACCCTCTAGAGCCCCCTAGGACCCCCTTAGGGCCTTCTAGGACCTTCTTAGACCCCCAGGGACCCTCTACAGCCAACTGGGCCCCCCTCAGAGCCTTCAAGGACATTTCTAGGACCATGAGAATCCCTCTAGAGCCCTCTGGGACCCCCTTAGTGCATTCTAGGACCCTTCTAGGACCAAAGGGAACCCTCTAGAGCCCTCTGGGACCATTCTAGGTCTTTCTAGGAACCTTCTAGTATCACCATGTACACTCTAGAGCCCCCTGGGACCCTTCTAGGGCTTTATAGAAGACTTCTAGAGTCACCAGGAGCCCTCTAGAGCCACCTGGGACCCATTTAGTGCCTTCTAGAGCTCTTCTAGGACAACAAAGAATCCTCTGGAGTCCTCTGGGCACACTTAGAGCCTTCTAAGCCCCTTCTATGACTTTCTAGAGCCCTTGAGGACCCTTCTAAAGGCCTCCAGACCCTTCTAGAGCCCGTCAGGACCCTTCTGAATGCCCCCAGACCCTTCTAGAGCCCCTCAGAACCCTTCTAGAGCCAGTCAGGACACTTATGAAGGTTCCAAGACCCTTCTAGAGCCCCCCAGGACCAATCTGAAAGCCCTAGACCGTTTGAGAGCCACGTTGGACCCTTCTAGAGCCCCTCAGGACCCTTCTGAAGGCCCCCAGACCCTTCTAGAGCCACTCAGGACCCTTCTGAAGGCCTCCAGACCCTTCTAGATCCCCCCAGGGCCATTCTGAAGGCCCCCAGACCCTTCTAGAGCCCATCCAGAACCTTCTGAAGGCCTCCAGACCCTTCTATAGGGATCCCAAAGAGCTCTAGAGGGTTCCTCAATGTCCTGGATGTGTCCTAAAAGGACCTAAGGCGGTTCCAGGGGGCTCTAGAGGGATCCTGGTGGTCCTAGAATGGTCCTAGAAGGTCCTAAGGGGGTCCCAGAGGGCTCTAGAGGGTTCCCCAAGGTCTTACATTGGTCCTAGAAGGTCCTATGTTGGTCCCAGGGGGTCTACATGGTTCCTCGTGGTCGTAGAAGACACCTAGAAGGCCCTAAGGGGGTCCCAGGGGGCTCTAGAGGGTCCCTGGTGGTCCTAGAAGGGTCCTAGAAGGCCCTAAGGGCGTCCCAGGGGGCTCTAGAGAGATCCTCGTGGTCCTAGAACGGTACTAGAAGGACCTAAGTGGGTCCCAGAAGGCTCTAAAGGGTTCCTGGTAATCCTAGAAGGGTCCTAGAAGGCCCTAAGGGAGTCCCAGGGGGCTGTAGAGCGTTTCTTGTGGTCCTAGAAGGGTCCTAGAAGGCCCTAAGGAGTCCCAGGGGGCTCTAGAGGGTTCCTGGGAGCACTAGAAGGGTCCTAGAAGGCTTTAAGGGGGTCCCAGAGGGTTTTAGAAGGTTCCTGGTGGTCCTAGAAGGGTCCTAGAAGGGCCTAAGTGGGTTCCAGAGGGTTCTAGAAGGTTCCTGGGGCTCCTAGAACAGTCCTAGAATGCTCTAAGTGGTCCCACGGGGCTCTAGAGCGTCCCTGGGGGCCTAGAAGTGTCTTAGAAGGCCCTAAATGGGTCACAGGGGGTCTAGAGGGTCCCTGAGGGCACTAAAAGGGTCCTAGGAGGCACAAAAGGTGTCACAGAGGGCTCTAGAGGGTTCCTTGTGGTCCTAGAAGGTCCTAGAAGGCCCTAAGGGGGTCCCAGGGGGCTCTAGAGGATTCCTCGTGGTCCTAGAAAGGTCCTAGAAGTCCCTATGGGGGTCTCAGGGGGTGTTAGAGGGTTCCTGTGTCTCCTAGAATGGTCCTAGAATGCTCTAAGGGGTCCCAGGGGGCTCTAGATTGTTCCCCGGAGTCTTAAAATTGTCCTAGAATGCCCTAAGTGAGTCCCAGGGGGCTCTAGAGGGTTTCTCGTGGTCCTAGAAGGGTTTTAGAATGCCCTAAGGGGGTCCCAGGGAGATTCAGAGGATTCCTCGTGGTCGTAGAAGGGTCCTAGAAGGCCCTAAGTGGGGCCCAGTGGGCTCTAGAGGGTCCCTGGGGGTCCAAGAAGGGTTCTAGAAGGCTCTAAGTGGGTCCTAGAAGCTCTAGAGTGTTCCTGGTGCTCCTAGAAGGGTCCTAGAAGGCCTTAAGGGGGTCCCAGGGGGCTCGAGAGGGTTCTACGAGTCCTAGAAGACACCAAGAATGCCCTAAGTCAGTCCCAGGGGGCTCTAAAGGTTTCTGGGGCTCCTAGAAAGGTCCTAGAAGGCTCTAAGGGGGTCCCAGGGGGCTCTAGAAGGTTCCTCGTGGTCCTAGAAGGGTCTTAGAAGGCCCTAAAGGGTTCCCAGGGGATTCTAGAGGGTTCCCTGGGGTCTTACAATGGTCCTAGTAGGCCCTAAGGGGGTCCCAGGGGGCTCTAGATGGTTCCTGGGGTCTTAAAATGGTTCTAGAAAGGCCCTAAAGGGTTCCCAGGGGACTCTAGAGGGTTCCCTGGGGTCTTAAAATGGTCCTAGAAAGGCCTAAGTTGTTCCCAGGGGGCTCTAGAGGGTTCCCTGGGGTCTTACAATGGTCCTAGAAAGGCCTAAGTTGTTCCCAGGGGGCGCTAGATGGTTCCTGGGGTCTTAAAATGGTCCTAGAAAGGCCTAAGTTGTTCCCAGGGGGCTCTAGAAGGTTTCTTGTAATACTAGAAGGTTCCTAGAAGGCCCTAAAGGGGTCCCAGGGGGCTCGAGAGTGTTACTGGGGCTCCTAGAAGAGTCCTAGAAAGCCCTAAGGGGGTCCCAGGGGGTCGAGAGGGTTCCTCATGGTCTAGGAGGGTCCCAGAAGGTCCTAAGGGGGTCCCAGTGGGCTACAGAGAGTTCTTCGTGGTCCTAGAAGGGCACTAGAAGTTCCTAAGAGGGCCCCAGATGGCTCTAGACGGTTCCTGGTGGTCCTAGAATTGTCCTAGAAGGCCCTAAAAAGGTCCCGGGGGATCTAAAGGGTTCGTCGAGGTCCTCGAAGGGCCCTAGAAGACCCTAATAGGGTCCCAGGGGGCTCTAGAGGGTTTCTGGTGGTCCGAGAAGGGTCCTAGAAGGCGCAAAAGGGGTCCCGGGGGCTCTAGAGGCTTCCTCGTGGTCCTCGACAGGTCCTAGAAGGCCCTATGTGGTTCCAGGGGGCTCTAGAGGGTCCCTGGGGGTGCTAGAAGAGTCCTAGAAGGCCCTAAGTGGGTCCTTGGGGGCTCTAGAGGGTTCCTCGTGGTCCTAGAAGGGTCCTAGAAGGCCCTAAAGAGGTCCCAGAAGGATCTAGAGGGTTCCTCATGGTCCTAGAAGGGTCCTAGAAGGCTCTAAGGGGTCCCACGAGGACCTAGAGGGTTTCCCAGGGTCTTACAATGATCCAAGAAGGCCCTATGAGGGTCCCAGTGGGCTCTAGAGAGTTCCTCGTGGTCCTAGAAGGCTGCTAGAAGGCCCTAAGGGGGTCCCAGAGGGATCTAGAGGGTTCCTGGGGGCTCTAGAAGGGTCCTAGAAGGACCTAAGGGGGTCCCAGAGGGATCTAGAGGGTTCCTGGTGGTCCTAAAAGGGTCCTAGAAGGCCCTAAGAGGGTTCCAGGGGGGTTCTAGAAGATTCCTGGGGTCCTAGAAATGTCCTAGAATGCTCTAAGGGGTCCCAGGGCACTCTATATTGATTTCCGGAGTCTTAAAATGGTCCTAGAAAGCCCTAAAGTGGTCCCAGGGGGCTCTAGAGGAAACCTGGGGGCCCTAGAATTGTCCTAGAAGGCCCTAAAGGGGTCCCAGGGGGCTCTAGAGGGTCCCTGGGGGCACTAGAAGGGTCCTAGAAGGCCCTAAAGGGGTCCCAGAGGGCTCTAGAGGGTTCCTCGTGGTCTTAGAAGGGTCCTAGAAGGCCCTAAGGGGGCCCCAGGGGACTCTAGAGGGTTCCTGGGGCTCCTAGAAGGGTTCTAGAAGGCTCTAAGCGGAACCAGGGGGCTCTAGAAGGTCCCTGGGTCCCTAGAAGGGTACTAGAAGGCCCTAAAGAGGACGCTGGGTTCTCTAGAGGGTTCCCTGGGGTCTTACCAAGGTCCTAGAAGGCCCTAAGTGGGTCCCAGGGGGCTCTATCTGGTTTCCTCGTGGTCCTAGAAGAGTTCTAGAAGGCTTTAAGCAAGTCCCAGGGGGCTCTAGAGGGTTCCTGGGGGTCCGAGAAGGGTCCTAGACGGCCCTAAGGGGGTCCCAGGGGGTTCTAGAAGGTTCGTCGTGGTCATAGAAGGGTCCTAGAATGCTCTAAGGGGTCCCAGGGGGCTCTAGATGGTTCCCCGGAGACTTAAAATGGTCCTAGAAGATCCTAAGGGGGTCCCAGGGGGCTCTAGAGGGTCCCTGGGGGCCCTAGAAGGGTCCTAGAAGGCCCTAAGGGGTTCCCAGAGGGCTCTAGATGGTTCCTCGTGGTCCTACAAGGGTCCTAAAAGGCCCTAGGGGGACCCAGGGGGCTCTAGAAGGTCCCTGGGGGCCCTAGAAGGGTACTAGAAGGCCTGAAATAGGACGCTGGGTACTCTAGAGGGTTCCCCGGGGTATTACCATGGTCCTAGAAGGTCCTAAATGGGTCCCAGGGGGCTCTATCTGGTTTCCTCGTGGTCCTAGAAGAGTCCTAGAAGGCCTTAAGCAAGTCCCAGGGGGCTCTAGAGGGTTCCTGCTGGTCCAAGAATGGTCCTAGACGGCCCTAAGAGGGTCCCAGGGGGTTCTAGAAGGTTCCTCGTGGTCATAGAAGGGTCCTAGAATGCTCTAAGGGGTCCCAGGGGGCTCTAGATGGTTCCCCGGAGACTTAAAATGGTCCTAGAAGTCCCTAAGGTGTCCCAGGGGGCTCTAGAGAGTTCCTCGTGGTCCTAGAAGGGTGCTAGACGGCCCTAAGTGCGTCCCAGAGGGATCTAGAGGGTTCCTGGGGGCTCTAGAAGGTCCTAGAAGGCCCTAAGGGGGTCCCAGGGGGCTCTAGAGGGTTCCTGGTGGTCCTAGAATAGTCTTAGAAGGCCCTAAGTGGGTCCCAGGGGGTTCTGGAAGGTTCCTGGGGTCCTAGAAGGGTCCTAGAATGCTCTAAGCTGTCCCAGGGGGCTCTATATTGATCTCCGGAGTCTTAAAATGGTTCTAGAAAGAGCTAAATTGGTCCCAGGGGGCCTCTAGAGGGTCCCTGGGGCCCTAGAATTGTTCTAGAAGGCACTAAAGGGGTCCCAGGGGTCTCTAGAGGGTTTCTCATGGTCCTAGAAGGGTCATAGAAGGGCCTAAGGGGGTCCCAGGGGGCTCTTGAGGGTTCCTCGTGGTCCTAGAAGGGTTCTAGAAGGCCCTAAGGGGGTCTCAGGGTGCTCTAGAGGGTTCCTCGTGGTCCTAGAAGGGTCCTAGAAGGCCCTAAATGGGTCCCAGGGGGATCTATGGGGTTCCTGGGGCTCATAGAATGGACCTAGAATGCTCTAAGGGGTCCCAGGGGGCTCTAGAGGGTCTCTGGTGGACCGAGAAGGCTCCAAGAAGGCTCTTAAGTCGTCCCACGGGTCTCTAGATGGTTACTTGTGGTCCTAGAAGACCTCTAGAATGCCCTAAGCAAGTCCCAGGGGGCTCTAGAGAGTTCCTCGTGGTCCTAGAAGGGTCCTAGAAGGCCCTAAGTGGGTCCCAGAGGGCTCTAGAGGGTTCCTGATGAACCGAGAACGGTCCTAGAAGGCCCTAAGGGGGTCTCAGGAAGCTCCAGATGGTTCCTGGGGCTCCTAGAAGGGTTCTAGAAGGCTCAAAGTGTAACCAGGGGGCTCTAGAAGGTCCCTGGGGGCCCTAGATGGGTACTAGAAGGCACTAAAGAGGACACAGTGTGCTCTGCAGGGTTCCCCGGGGTCTTACCATGGTCCTAGAAGGCCCTAAGTGGGTCCCAGGGGGCTCTAGAGGGTTCCCTGTGTCCTAGAAGGGTCCTAGAAAACCCTAAGTGGGTCCCAGGGGGCTCTAGAGGGTCCCTGAGGGCGCTAGAATTGTCCTAGAAGGCCCTAAGGGGGTCCCAGGGGGCTCTAGAGGGTTCCTTCTGGTCCTAGAAGGGTCCTACAAGGCTCTAAGTGGTACCACGAGGCTCTACAGGGTTCCCCAGGGTCTTAAAATGGTCCTAGAAGGCCCTAAGTGGGTCCCAGGGGGCTCTGGAAGGTTTTTCGTGGTCCTAGAAGGGTCCTAGAAGGTCCTTAAGGAGTCCAAGTGATCTCTAGAGGGTTTCTGGTGATGCTAGACGTGTCCTAGAAAGCCCTAGAAGGGTCCCAGGGGGCGCTAGAGGGTACCCGCGGGTCCTAGAAGGGTCCTAGAAGGATCTAAGCGGTCCCAGGGGGCTCTAGAGTATCCCTGGAGGACCTAGAAGTGTCCTAGAAGGCCCGAAGTTGGTTCCACGGGGCTCTAGATGGTTCCCGTGGGTCCTAGAAGGGTCCTAGAAGGCCCTAAGTGTGTCCCAGGGGGCTCTAGAGGGTTCCTCGTGGTCCTAGAAGGGTTCTACAAAGACCTCAGTGGTCCCAGTGGGCTCTAGATAGTTCCTGGTGGTCCTAGAAGGGTCCTAGAAGGCCCGAAGGGGGTCCCAGGGGGCTCTAGAGGGTCCCTGGGGGCCTTAGAAGGGTCCTAGAAGGCCCTAAAGGGGACCCAGGGGGCTCTAGAGGGTTCCCCGGGGTCTTACAATGGTCCTAGTTGGCCCTAAGGGGGTCCCAGGGGGCTCTAGATTGTTTCTCATGGTCCTAGAAGGGTCCTAGAAGGCCCTAAGGGGGGCCAGTGGGTTCTAGAGTGTCCCTGGGGGTCCAAGAAGGGTCCTACAAGGCCCTAAGGGGGTTCTAGGTGGCTCTAGAGGGTTCCTCATGGTCAAAGAAGGGTCCTAGAAGGTCCTAAGCGGGTCTCAGGGGGCTCTAGATTATTTCTCGTGGTCCTAGAAGGGTCCTAGAATGCCCTAAGGGGGTCCCAGGGTTCTCTAGAGGGTTCCGTGGGGTCTTACCATGGTCCTAGAAGGCCCTAAAGGGGTCCCAGGGGGCTCTAGATGGTTTCCTCATGGTCCTAGAAGAGTCCTAGAAGGCCCTAAGAGTGTCCCAGATATCTCTAGAGGGTTCCTCGTTTTCCTAGAAGTGTTCTAGGAGGCTCTAAGGCATCCCAGGGGGCTCTAGAGGGTCTCTGCTGGCCCTAGAATTGTCCTAGAAGGCACTAAGTAGGTCCCAGGGAGCTCTAGATGGTTTCTCGTGGTCCTAGAGGGGTCCCAGGGGGCTCTAGAGGGTTCCTGGTGACTCTAAAAGTGTCCAAGAAAGTCCTAGAATGGTCCCAGGGGGCTCTAGAGGGTTCCTGGTGACTCTAAAAGTGTCCAAGAAAGCCCTAGAATGGTCCCAGAGGGCTCTAGAGGGTTCCTCGTGGTCCTAGAAGGGTCTTAGAAGGCCCTAAGGCGTCCCAGGGTGCTTAGATGGCTCCTCGTGTTCCTAGAAGGGTCCTAGAAGGCTCTAAGGGGTCCCAGTGGGCTCTAGAGGGTCCCTGGGGGCCCTAGAAGTGTCCAAGAAGGCCCTAAAGAGGTCCCAGGGGGATCTAGAGGGATTCTCGTGGTCCTAGAATGGTCCTAGAAGGCCTTAAGGGGTCCCAGGGGGCTCTAGATGGCTCCTCGTGGTCCTAGAAGGGTCTTAGAAGGCCGTAAAGGGGTCCCAGGGGGCTCTAGATATCCTTAGATTGTATCTGGGGGGCTCTAGAAGGGTCTGGGGGCTTTTAGAAGGGATGTAAGAAGCTCTAGAAGGGTTCAGGGTCTTTTTGAAGCTCTCTGGGGGGCTCTAGAAGGGTCTGGGTTCTTTTAGAATGGGCGTGAGAAGCTCTTGAAGGGTCCAGGAACCTTTAGAAGGTCTCTGGGGAGCTCTAGATGGGTCTGGGGGCCTTTAGAATTGTCCAGATGGGCTCTAGAAGGGTGTTGGCACTTTTAGAAAGTCTCTGGGGTGTCTGGAAGGGTCTGGGGGCTTTTAGAAGGCACGTGAGAAGCTCTTGAAAGTTCCAGGGGCCTTTTGAAGGTCTCTTGGGGGCTCTAGAAGGGTCTGGGGGCTTTTAGAAGGGACGTGAGAAGCTCTACAAGGGTTCAGGGGCCTTTAGAATGTCTCGGGGGGGCTCTAGATGGGTCTGGGGTCTTTTAGAAGGGACGTGAGAAGCTCTAGAAGGGTCCAGGGGCCTTTATAATGTCTCTGGGGGGCTCTAGAAGGGTCTCGGGGCTTTTAGAAGGGACGTGAGAAGCTCTAGAAGGGTCCAGGGGCCTTTAGAAGGTCTCTGGGGGGCTCTAGAGGGGTCTGGGGGCCTTTAGAATGGTCCAGATGGGCTCTAGAAGGGTCTTGGCACTTTTAGAAGGGACCCAGGGGGCTCTAGAAGGGTCCAGGGGCTTTTAGAAGGGACGTGAGAAGCTCTAGAAGTTAGGGGTTAGTGTTAGGGTTAGGGTCATTAGGGATAGGGTTAGGGTTAGGATTTGGGTTAGGGTTAGGGGTTATGGATAGGGGTATAGGGTTAGGGTTAGGGTCATTAGGGTTAGGGTTAGGGTTAGGGGTTAGGGTTAGGGTTAGGGGTTAGGGTTAGGGTTAGGGTTAGGGTTTAGGGTTAGGGTTTAGTGTTGGGGTTAGGGTTAGGGGTTAGGGTTAGGGTTAGGATTAGGGTTAGGGTTAGGGTTGGGTTAGCGTTAGGGTTAGGTGTTAGGGTTAGTGTTAGGGTCATTAGGGTTAGGGTTAGGGTCATTAGGGTTAGGGTTAGGGTTAGGGTTAGGGTTAGGGTCAGTAGGGTTAGGGTTAGGGTTAGGGTCATTAGGTTTAGGGTTAGGGGTTAGGGTTAGGGGTTAGGGTAAGGGTTAGGGTCATTAGGGTTAGGGTTATGGTTAGGGTCATTAGGTTTAGGGTTAGGGGTTAGGGTTAGGGGTTAGGGTAAGGGTTAGGGTTAGTGGTTAGGGTCATTAGGGTTAGGGTTAGGGTCATTAGGGTTAGTGTTAGGGGTTAGTGTTAGGGGCTAGGGTAAGGGTTAGGGTCATTAGGGTTAGGGTTAGTGTTAGGGTTAGTTTTAGGGTTAGGTGTTAGGGTTAGTGTTAGGTTAGGGTTAGATTAGGGTTAGGGTTAGGGTCATTAGGGTTAGGGTTAGGGTTAGGGTTAGGGTTAGTTTTAGGGTTAGGGGTTAGGGTTAGGGTTAGGTTAGGGTTAGATTAGGGTTAGGGTTAGGTTAGGGTTAGATTAGGGTTATGGTTAGGGTCATTAGGGTTAGGGTTATGGTTAGGGGTTAGGGTTATGGTTAGGGTTTAGGGTCATTAGGGTTAGGGTTAGGGGTTAGGGTCATTAGGGTTAGGGTTAGGGGTTAGGGTTAGGGGTTAGGGTTAGGGTTAGTGTTAGTGTTAGGGTTAGTTTTAGGGTTAGGTGTTAGGGTTAGTGTTAGGTTAGGGTTAGATTAGGGTAAGGGTTAGGGTCATTAGGGTTAGGGTTAGGGTTAGGGTTAGGGTTAGGGTTAGTTTTAGGGTTAAGGGTTAGGGTTAGTGTTAGGTTAGGGTTAGATTAGGGTTAGGGTTAGGGTCATTAGGGTTAGGGTTATGGTTAGGGGTTAGGGTTATGGTTATGGTTTAGGGTCATTAGGGTTAGGGTTAGGTGTTAGGTTTACGGTTAGGGTTAGGGTCGTTAGGGTTAGGGTTAATGATAGGGTCATTAGGGTTAGGGTTAGGGGTTAGGGTTAGGGGTTAGGTTTAGGGTTAGGGTTTAGGGTTAGGGTTAGGGGTTAGGGTTAGGGTTAGGGTTAGGGTTAGATTAGGGTTAGGGTTAGGGTTAGGGTTATGGTTAGGAGTTAGGGTTATGGTTAGGGTTTAGGGTCATTAGGGTTAGGGTTAGGTGTTAGGGGTTAGGGTTAGGGGTTAGGGTTAGGGTTAGTTTTAGGGGTTAGTTTTAGGGGTTAGGGTTAGGGTTAAGGTTAGGGTTTATGGTTAGGGTTTAGGGTTAGGGTTAGTGTTAGGGGTTAGGGTTAGTGTTAGGGTTTGGGTTAGGGGTTAGGGTTAGGGGTTAGGTTTAGGGTTAGGGTTAGTGTTAGGGTTTGGGTTAGGGGTTAGGTTTAGGGTTAGGGGTTAGGTTTAGGTTTAGGGTTGTGGTTAGGGTTAGGGGTTAGGTTTAGGGTTAGTTTTAGGGTTAGTGTTAGGGTTAGGGGTTAGGGTCAGGGTTGGGTTAGGGTTATGGTTAGGGTTTAGGGTGAGGGTTAGGGTTAAGGGTTAGGGTTAGGGTTTGGGTTAGGTTTAGGTTTAGGGTTAGGGGTTAGGTTTAGGGTTAGCTTTAGGGTTAGTGTTAGGGGTAAGGATTAGGGTTAGGTGTTAGTGTTATGTGGTTAGGGTTACGTGGTTAGGGTTACGGGGTTAGGGTTACAGATAGGGTTAGGGTGTTAGGGATTAGGGTTAGGGGGATAGGGATTAGGGTTATGGTTATCCGGTTAGGGTTATGGGTTAGGGTCAGGGTTAGGGATAGGGGGTTAGGTTTAAGTGTTAGGGTTAGGGTATTAGTCCTTCTAGAGCCCCTCTAGACAAATCTAAAGGCCTCTAGACCCTTCTAGAGGCCCCCAGAGTCCTTCTAAAGGCCCCCAGACCTCTCTAAAGACCGCCAGGGCCCTTCTAAAGGCCCCCAGACCCTCCTGGAGCTCCACTGGACCCTTCTAAAGGCCCCTGGACCCTTCTAGAGCTTCTCACATCCCTTCTAAAAGCCCCCAGACCCTTTGAGTGCCCCCCAGAGACCTTCTAAAGGCCCCTGGACCCTTCTAGAGCTTCTCACGTCCCTTCTAAAAGACCCCAGACCCTTCGAGGGCCCCCCAGAAACTTTCTAAAAGCGCCAAGACCCTTCTAGAGTCCATCTGGACAATTCTAAAAGCCCCCAGACCCTTCTAGAGCCCCCCAGAGAGATTCAAAAAGCCCCTGAACCCTTCTAGAGCTTCTCACATCCATTCTAAAAGCCCCCAGACCCTTCTAGAGCCCCCCAGATCCATACTAAAGACCTCTAGAGCACCCTGGGACCCCTTTATGACCTTCTAAGACCCTTCTAGGATGACGAGGAACCCTCTAGAGCCCTCTGAGAACCACTTAGGGCCTTCTAGAATCCTTCTAGGACCACCAGGAACCCTCTAGAGCCCCCTGGGACGCACTTACGGCCTTCTAGGACCCTTCTAGGACCACAAGGAACCCTCTAGACCTCCCTGGGACCCCCTTAGGGTCTTTTAGGACCATTCTAGGACCACGAGAAACAATCTAGAGCCCCCTGGGACCCACTTTAGGGCCTTCTAGGACCCTTCTAGGACCACGAGAAACCATCTAGAGCCCCCTGGGACCCACTTAGGGCCTTCTAGGATCATTGTAAGACCCCTGGGAACCTTCTAGAGACCCCTGGGACCCCTTTAGTGCCTTCTAGGACCCTTCTAGGACCACCAGGAACCCTCTAGACCCCCTGGGACCACTTTAGGGCCTTCTAGGACCCTTCTAGGACCATGAGAAACAACCTAGAGCAACCTGGTACCCCCTTAGGGCCTTCTAGGACCATTGTAAGACCCCGGGGAACCCTCTAGAGCCCCCTGGGTCCCCTTTAGTGCCTTCTAGGACCCTTCTAGGGCCACCAGGGCCCCTCTAGAGAACCCTGGGACCCTTCTAAAACCACCAGCAACACTCTAGTGCCCACTGGGACACCTTAGGGTTTTGTAGAACCCTTCTAGGACCACCAGGAACCCTCTAGACCCCCCTGGGACACACTTAGGGCCTTCTAAGACCCTTCTAGGACCCACGGGCACCATCTAGAGCCCCCTGGGACCCCTTTAGGGCCTGCTAGGACACTTCTAGGTCCTCCAGGTACCCTCTAGAGTCCCCTGGGACCGTTTAGAGCCTTCTAGGACCCTTCTAGGAGCACCAGGAGCCATCTAGAGCCCCCTGGGACCAATTTAGGGCCTTCTAGAACCTATCTAGGACCACAGGGAACCCTCTAGAGCCCCATTGGACCCCTTTAGGGCCTTCTAGGACGTTTCTAGGGCCCCCAGGGACCCTCTAGAGCCATCTGGAACCACTTAGACCGTTCTAGGGCCCTTCTAGGAACCCCAGGAACCCTCTAGAGTCCACTGGGACCACTTTAGGGCCTTCTAGGTCTCTTCTAAGACCACGAGAAACCATCTAGGGCCCTCTGGGAACCACCTAGTTCCTTCTAGGATCCTTCTAGGACCACAAGGAACCGTCTAGAACACCCTTGGACCCCTTTAGGGCCTCCTAGGACCATTCTTGGGCCCCCAGGGACACTCTAGACCCCCCTGGAACCACTTAGACCATTCTAGGACCCTTCAAGGAACCCCAGGAGCCCTCTTGAGACCCCTGGGACATTCTTAGGGCCTTCTAGGAGGCTTCTAGGACCACGAGAAACCATCTAGAGCCCCCTGGGACAAACTTAGGGCCTTCTAGGACCCTTCTATCACCCCCATAGACAATCTAGAGCCCCCTGGGACCCACTTAGGACCTTCTAGGACCACGAGGAACCCTCTAGAGCCCTCTGGGACCCACTTAGGGTCTACTAGGACACTTCTAGGACCACCAGGAACCATCTAGAGACCCCTGGGACCCCCTTAGGGCCTACCAGGACCCTTCTAGGACCACGAGGAACCACTAGAGCCCACTGGGACCCACTCGGGGCTTCCTAGGACCATTCTGAGACCAAGAGGAACCCTCTAGAGCCCCGTGGAACCC
Source organism: Phaenicophaeus curvirostris (assembly GCF_032191515.1). NCBI lineage: Eukaryota > Metazoa > Chordata > Aves > Cuculiformes > Cuculidae > Phaenicophaeus > Phaenicophaeus curvirostris. The sequence goes on from NW_027207146.1 coordinate 23,930, forward strand.
ACTTAGGGCCTTCTAGGACCCTTCTAAGAGCCCCAGGAACCCTCTAGAGCACCCTGGGAACCACTTAGGGCCTTCTAGGACCCTTCTAGAAGCCCCAGGAACCCTCTAGAGCTCCCTGGGAACTACTTAGGTCCTTCTAGGATCCTTCTAGGACCACGAGGAACCGTCTAGAGCTCCCTGGGACCACTTTAGGGCCTCCTAGGACCCTTCTAGGACCACGAGAAACCCTCTAGAGCCCTCTGGGAACCACTTAGGGCATTCTAGGACACTTCTAGGGCACCCAGGGACCCTCTAGAGCCCTCTGGACCCCCTTAGACCATTCTAAAACCCTTCTAGGAACCCCAGGAACCCTCTAGAGTCCACTGGGACCACTTTAGGGCCTTCTAGGTCCCTTCTAAGACCACGAGAAACCATCTAGAGCCCTCTGGGAACCACTTAGGGCCTTCTAGAATCCTTCTAGGACCACCAGGAACCCTCTAGAGCCCCCTGGGACCCCATTAGGGCCTTCTACGACCCTTCTAGGACCATGAGAAACAATCTAGAGCCCCCTGGGACCACTTTAGGGCCTTCTAGGACCCTTCTAGGACCACGAGAAACCATCTAGAGCCCCCTGGGTCCCACTTAGGGCCTTCTAGAACCATTGTAAGACCTCTGGGAACCTTGTACAGACCCCTGGGACCCCTTCAGTGCCTTTTAGGACCATTCTAGGACCACCAGGAACCCTCTAGAGCCCCCTGGGACCAATTTAGGGCCTTCGAGGTCCCTTCTAGGACCACGAGAAACAACCTAGAGCCACCTGGTACCCCCTTAGGGCCTTCTAGGACCATTTTAAGACCCCGGGGATCCCTCTAGAGCCCCCTGGATCCCCCTATAGGGCCTTCTAGGACACTTCCAGGACCACCAGGAACCCTCTAGAGCACACTGGGACCCCTTTGGGCTTTGTAGAACCCTTCCAGGACCACCAGAAACCCTCTAGAACCCCCTGGGACACTTTTAGGTCCTTCTAGGTCCCTTCTAGGGCCCACAGGAACCATCTAGAGTCCCCTGGGTCCCACTTCGGGCCTTCTAGGACACTTCTAGGTCCTCCAGGGACCCTCTAGAGTCCTCTGGGACCGCTTAGAGCCTTCCAGAACCCTTCTAGGACTCCCAGGAACCCTCTAGAACGCCCTGGGACCCCTTTAGGGCCTTCTAGGACCCTTCTAGGACCACAGGGAACCCTCTAGAGCCCCCTGGAACCCACTTAGGGCCTTCTAGGACACTTCTAGAGTCACCAGAAACCTTCTAGAGCCCCCTGGGACCCCCTTAGAGCCTTCTAGGACCCTTCTAGGAGCCGCAGGAACCGTCTAGAGCACCCTGGGAACCACTTAGGGCCTTCTAGGACCCTTCTAGGAGCCTCAGGAACCGTCTAGAGCTCCCTGGGACCCCTTTAGGGCATATTAGGACCCTTCCAGGACCCACGGGAACCCTCTAGAGCCCACTGGGACCCCTTTAGGGCCTTCTATGACCTTTCTAGGGGCCCCAGGGACATTTCTAGGGCCCCCTTGGATCCTCTAGAGCCCCCTGGGACCCCCTTAGGGCCTCCTAGGAACATACTAGGACAACGAGGAACCCTCTAGAGCCCCCTGGGACCCCTTAGATCCTTCTAGAACCCTTCCAGGAACCCCAGGAACTATCTAGATCCCCCTGGGACCCACTTAGTGCCTTCTAGGACCATTCTAGGACCACGAGGAACCCTCTAGAGCCCCCTGGGACCCCTTTAAGGCCTTCTAGGACCCTTCTAGGACCACGAGAAACCCTCTAGAACCCTCTGGGACCCTCTTAGTGCGTTCTAGAACCCTTCTAGGACCACGAGGATCCATCTAGTCACCCCTGGGACTCCTTTAGGGCCTTCTAGGACCCTTCTAGGGCCCCCAGGGACACTCTAGAGCCCCCTGGGACCACTTTAGGGCCTTCTAGGACCATGAGAAACGATCTAGAGCCCCCTGGGACCCACTAGAGACTTCTAGGACCCTTCTAGGACCACAAGAAACCCTCTAGAGTCCCCTGGGACCAACTTAGGCCCTTCGAGGACCCTTCTATGACCACAAGAAACCATCTAGAGCCCACTAAGACCCCCTTAGGGCCTTGTAGGACCATTGTAAGACCCCGAAAAAGCCTCTATATCCACCTCGGACACCTTTAGGGCCTTCTGGGACCATTCTAGTGCCCCCAGAGACCCTCTAGAGCCATCTGGGACCTTTTAGAGCCTTCTAGGACCCTTCTAGGAACCATAGGAACCCTCTAGAGCCCCCAGGGACACACTTAGGGACTTCTAGGACCCTTCTATGACCACCAAGAACCCTCTAGAGCCACATGAGACCACTTAGGGCCATCTAGGACCATCGTAAGACCCCGGAAAACCCTCTAGAGTCCCCTGGAACCCCTTTAGGGCCTTCTAGGACCCTTCTAGGGCCCCTAGGGAAATTCTAGAGCCACTTGGAACCCCTTATACTGTACTAGGGCCCTTCTAGGCACCCCAGGAACCCTCTAGAGCCCCCTGGGACCCCCTTAGGACCTTCTAGGCCCCTTCTAGGACCATGAGAAACTATCTAGAGCCCTCTGGGAACCCCCTAGGGCCTTCTAGGACCCTTCTAGGACCACGAGAAATCTGCTAGAGCCCCCTGGGACCAACTTAGGGCATTCTAGTACAATTTTAAGGCCATGGGAACCCTCTAGAGCCCCCTGGGTCCCCTTTAGGGCCTTCTAGGACCCTTCTAGGGCCCCCAGGGACACTCTAGAGCCCCCTGGAACAACTTAGACCGTTCTAGGGCCCTTCTAGGAAGCCCAGGAACCCTCTTGAGCCCCCTGGGACCCACTTAGGGCCTTCTAGGACCCTTCTAGGTCCACGAGAATCCATCTAGAGCCCCCTGGGACACACTTAGGGCCTTCTAGGACCATTCTATCACCACCATAGACACTCTAGAGACCCCTGGGACCCACTTAGGACCTTCTAGGACCACGAGGAACCCTCTAGAGCCCTCTGGCAATCAATTTGGGCCTTCTCGGACTCTTCTAAGACCACGAGGAACCCTCTAGAGCCCTCTAAGACCCCCTTAGGGCCTTGTAGGACCATTGTAAGACCCCGAAAAAGCCTCTATATCCACCTCGGACACCTTTAGGGCCTTCTGGGACTATTCTAGTGCCCCCAGAGACCCTCTAGAGCCATCTGGGACCTTTTAGAGCCTTCTAGGTCCCTTCTAGGAACCATAGGAACCCTCTAGAGCCCCCTGGGACCCACCTAGGGCCTTCTAGGACCATCGTAAGACCCCGGAAAACCCTCTAGAGTCCCCTGGAACCCCTTTAGGGCCTTCTAGGACCCTTCTAGGGCCCCCAGGGAAATTCTAGAGCCCCTTGGAACCCCTTATACTATTCTAGAGCCCTTCTAGGCACCCCAGAAACCCTCTAGAGCCCCCTGGGACCCCCATAGGACCTTCTAGGCCCCTTCTAGGACCATGAGAAACCATCTAGAGCCCTCTGGGAACCCCTTAGGGCCTTCTAGGACCCTTCTAGGACCACGAGGAACCTTCTAGAGCTTCCTGGGACCCCTTTAAGGCCTACTAGGACACTTCTAGGTCCCCCAGGGACCCTATAGAGCTCTCTGGTAACCACTTAGGGCCTTCTAGAATCCTTCTAGGGCAACGAGAAACCCTGTAGAGCCCCCTGGGAACCCCTTAGGACCTTCTAGGACCATTCCAGGACAATGAGAAACAATCTAGGGCCCCCTGGGACCACTATAGGGCCTTCTAGGACCCTTCTAGGACCACGAGAAACCCTCTAGAACCCCCTGGAACCCCCTTAGGGCCTTCTAGGACCCTTCTAGGACCATGAGAAACAATCTAGAGCCCCCTGGGACCAATTTAGGGCCTTCTAGGACCATTCTAGGGCCATGAGAAACCATTTAGAGCCCTCTGGGACCCCCTTAGGGCCTTCTAGGACTCTTCTAGGACCACAAGGAACCCTCTAGAGCCCCCTGGGACCCCCTTAGGGCCTTTTACGACCCTTCTAGGACCATGAGAAACAATCTAGAGCCCC
>NW_027207147.1:0-28000 GCF_032191515.1 Phaenicophaeus curvirostris
AGTAAGGTAAGGTAAGGCAAGGTAAGGTAAAGTAAGGTAAGGCAAGGTAAGGTAAAGTAAGATAAGGTAAAGCAAGGTAAGATAGAGTAAGGTAAGCTAAGGCAAGGTAAGGTAAATTAAGGTAAGGAAAGGCAAGGAAAGGTAAATTAAGGTAAGGTAAGGCAAGGTAAGTTAAAATAAGGTAAGGCAAGGTAAGGTAAGTTAAGGCAAGGTAAGGTAAGTTAAGGCAAGGAAGGGTAAGGTAAGGTGAGGTAAGATAAGGTAACGCAAGGTAAGGTAAGGCAAGGTTAGACAAAGTAAGGCAAGGCAAGGTAAGGAAAGGCAAGGTAAGGCAAGGCAAGGGAAGGTAAAGGAAGGTAAGGTAAGGTAAGAAAAGTTAAGAAAGGGAAGGGAAGGCAAGTCATGGTAAGGTAAGATAAGGTAAGGCAAGGTACGGCAAGGTAAGGTAAGGTATGGAAAGGTAAGGTAAGACAAGGCAAGGTAAGGCAAGGTAATGTAAAGTAAGGTAAGGTAAGGGAATATAAGGTAAGAAAAGTTAAGGTAGGGAAGGGAAGTCAAGGTAAGGCAAGGTAAGGTAAAGTAAGGCAAGGTAAGGTAAATTAAGGTAACGTAAGGCAATGTAAGGTAAAGTAAGGTAAGTTAAGGAAACGGAAGCTAAGGTAAGAAAAGTTAAGGAAGGGAAGGCAAGGTAAGGCAAGGAAAGGTAAAGTAAGGCAAGATAAGGTAAGGTAAGGCAAGGTAAGGTAAGAAAAGGTAAGGTAAAGTAAGGCAAGTTAAGGTAAAGAAAGGTAAGGTAAGAAAAGTTAAGGAAGGGAAGGTAAGGCAAGGTAAGGCAAGGAAATGTAAAGTAAAGCAAGGTAAGGAAAAATAAGGTAAAGTAAGGCAAGGTAAGGTAAAGTAAGGCAAGGTAAGGTAAAGTAAGGTAACGTAAGTAAGGCGAGGTAAGGTAAAGTAAGGGAAGGGAAGGGAAGGTAAAGTAAGGCAAGTTATGGTAAAGTAAGGTAAGGTAAGAAAAGTTAAGGAAGGGAAGGGAAGGCAAGGTAAGGCAAGGAAATGTAAAGTAAAGCAAGGTAAGGAAAAATAAGGTAAAGTAAGGCAAGGTAAGGTAAAGTAAGGCAAAGTGAGGTAAGGCAAGGTAAGGTAAGGGAAGGGAAGGGAAGGGAAGGGAAGGGAAGGGAAGGGAAGGGAAGGGAAGGGAAGAAAAGTTAAGGAAGGGAAGGCAAGGTAAGGTAAGGTAAGGCAAAGTAAGGTAAGGCAAGGTAAGGTAAAGTAAGGTAAGGTAAGGGAAGGCAAGGTAAGAAAAGTTAAGGAAGGGAAGGGAAGGGACGGCAAGGTAAGGTAAGGCAAGGTAAGGTAAAGTAAAGTAAAGGTAAGGTAAGGAAATGTAAGGTAAAATAAGGTAAGGAAAGGGAATTTAATGTAAGAAAAGTTAAGGAAGGGGTGGGAAGGGAAGGGAAAGGAAGGTAAAGGAAGGTAAAGTAAGGGAAGGCAAGGGAAGGTAAGAAAAGTTAAGAAAGGGAAGGGAAGGCAAGGTAAGGTAAAGTAAGGTAAGGTAAGGCAAGGTAAGGTAAAGTAAGTTAAGGAAAGGGAAGGGAAGGGAAGGGAAGAAAAGTTAAGGAAGGGAAGGGAAGGTAAAGTAATGTAAGGTAAGGGAAGGTAAGGTAAAGTAAGGTAAGCGAAGGTAAGGTAAGAAAAGTTAAGGAAGGGAAGGGAAGGGAAGAAAAGTTAAGGAAGGGAAGGGAAGGTAAAGTAATGTAAGGTAAGGGAAGGTAAGGTAAAGTAAGGTAAGCGAAGGTAAGGTAAGAAAAGTTAAGGAAGGGAAGGGAAGGGAAGGGAAGGGAAGGGAAGGGAAGGGAAGGGAAGGGAAGGGAAGGGAAGGGAAGGGAAGGGAAGGGAAGGGAAGGCAAGGTAAGGTAAAGTAAGGTACGGTAAGGCAAGGTAAGGTAAAGTAAGGTACGGTAAGGCAAGGTAAGGTAAGGGAAGGGAAGGTAAGAAAAGTTAAGGTAGGGATGGGAAGGCAAGGTAAGGCAAGGTAAGGCAAGGTAAGGCAAGATAAGGTAAAGTAAGGCAAGGTAAGGTAAAGTAAGGTAAGGCAAGGTAAGGTAAAGTAAGGTAAGTTAAGGAAAGGGAAGGTAAGGTAAGAAAAGATAAGGAAGGGAAGGGAAGGCAAGGTACGGCAAGGTAAGGTAAAGTAAGGCATGATAAGGTAAGGTAAAGCAAGGTAAGGTAAGACAAGGTAAGGTAAAGTAAGGCAAGTTAAGGTAAAGAAAGGTAAGGTAAGAAAAGTTAAGGAAGGGAAGGTAAGGCAAGGTAAGGCAAGGAATTGTAAAGTAAAGCAAGGTAAGGAAAAATAAGGTAAAGTAAGGCAAGGTAAGGTAAAGTAAGGCAAGGTAAGGTAAAGTAAGGTAAGGTAAAGTAAGGAAAATTAAGGCAAGGTAAGGTAAAGTAAGGTAACGTAAGGTAAGGCGAGGTAAGGTAAAGTAAGGTAAAGTGAGGTAAGGTAAGGAAAAGTAAGGTAAGGCAAGGTAAGGGAAGGTAAGGTAAGGCAAGGTAAGGTAAAGTAAGGCAAGTTAAGGTAAAGTAAGGTAAGGTAAGAAAAGTTAAGGAAGGGAAGGGAAGGCAAGGTAAGGCAAGGAAATGTAAAGTAAAGCAAGGTAAGGAAAAATAAGGTAAAGTAAGGCAAGGTAAGGTAAAGCAAGGCAAAGTGAGGTAAGGCAAGGTAAGGTAAAGTAAGGTAAGGTAAGGGAAGGGAAGGTAAGAAAAGTTAAGGAAGGGAAGGTAAGGTAAGGTAAGGCAAGGTAAGGCAAAGTAAGGTAAGGCAAGGTAAGGTAAAGTAAGGCAAGGTAAGGGAAGGCAAGGTAAGGGAAGGGAAGGGAAGGTAAGAAAAGTTAAGGAAGGGAAGGGAAGGGACGGCAAGGTAAGGTAAGGCAAGGTAAGGTAAAGTAAAGTAAAGGTAAGGTAAGGAAATGTAAGGTAAAATAAGGTAAGGAAAGGGAATTTAATGTAAGAAAAGTTAAGGAAGGGGTGGGAAGGGAAGGGAAGGGAAGGGAAGGGAAGGGAAGGGAAGGGAAAGGGAGGTAAAGGAAGGTAAAGTAAGGGAAGGCAAGGGAAGGTAAGAAAAGTTAAGGAAGGGAAGGGAAGGCAAGGTAAGGTAAGGCAAGATAAGGTAAAGTAAGGTAAGGTAAGACAAGGTAAGGTAAAGTAAGTTAAGGAAAGGGAAGGGAAGGGAAGAAAAGTTAAGGAAGGGAAGGGAAGGTAAAGTAATGTAAGGTAAGGCAAGGTAAGGTAAAGTAAGATAAGAGAAGGTAAGGTAAGAAAAGTTAAGGAAGGGAAGGGAAGAAAAGTTAAGGAAGGGAAGGGAAGGGAAGGGAAGAAAAGTTAAGGAAGGGAAGGGAAGGCAAGGTAAGGCAAGGTAAGGTAAAGTAAGGTACGGTATGGCAAGGTAATGTAAAGTAAGGTAAGGTAAGGGAAGGTAAGGTAAGAAAAGTTAAGGTAGGGATGGGAAGGCAAGGTAAGGCAAGGTAAGGTAAAGTAAGGCAAGGTAAGGTAAAGTAAGGCAAGGTAAGGTAAAGTAAGGCAAGGTAAGGCAAGATAAGGTAAAGTAAGGCAAGGTAAGGTAAAGTAAGGTAAGGCAAGGTAAGGTAAAGTAAGGTAAGTTAAGGAAAGGGAAGGTAAGGTAAGAAAAGATAAGGAAGGGAAGGGAAGGCAAGGTACGGCAAGGTAAGGTAAAGTAAGGCAAGATAAGGTAAAGAAAGGTAAGGTAAGAAAAGTTAAGGAAGGGAAGGGAAGGCAAGGTAAGGCAAGGTAAGGCAAGGAAAGGAAAGGTAAAGTAAAGAAAGGTAAGGAAAAATAAGGTAAAGTAAGGCAAGGTAAGGTAAAGTAAGGCAAGGTAAGGTAAAGTAAGGTAAGGTAAGGCAAGGTAAGTTAAATTAAGGTAAGGTAAAGTAAGGTAAGGTAAGGCAAGGTAAGTTAAAGAAAGGTAAGGCAAGGTAAGGTAAAGTAAGGTAAGGCAAGGTAAGGTAAGAAAAGGTAAGGTAAGGTAAGAAAAGTTAAGGAAGGGAAGGGAAGGTAATGGAAGGGAAGGTAAGGTAAGGCAAGGGAAGGGAAGGTAAGGCAAGGTAAGGTAAAGTAAGGCAAGTTAAGGTAAAGTAAGGTAAGGTAAGAAAAGTTAAGGAAGGGAAGGGAAGGCAAGGTAAGGCAAGGAAATGTAAAGTAAAGCAAGGTAAGGAAAAATAAGGTAAAGTAAGGCAAGGTAAGGTAAAGTAAGGCAAAGTGAGGTAAGGCAAGGTAAGGTAAAGTAAGGTAAGGGAAGGGAAGGGAAGGTAAGAAAAGTTAAGGAAGGGAAGGCAAGGTAAGGTAAGGTAAGGCAAGGTAAGGCAAAGTAAGGTAAGGCAAGGTAAGGTAAAGTAAGGTAAGGTAAGGGAAGGCAAGGTAAGAAAAGTTAAGGAAGGGAAGGGAAGGGACGGCAAGGTAAGGTAAGGCAAGGTAAGGTAAAGTAAAGTAAAGGTAAGGTAAGGAAATGTAAGGTAAAATAAGGTAAGGAAAGGGAATTTAATGTAAGAAAAGTTAAGGAAGGGGTGGGAAGGGAAGGGAAAGGAAGGTAAAGGAAGGTAAAGTAAGGGAAGGCAAGGGAAGGTAAGAAAAGTTAAGGAAGGGAAGGGAAGGCAAGGTAAGGTAAAGTAAGGTAAGGTAAGGCAAGGTAAGGTAAAGTAAGTTAAGGAAAGGGAAGGGAAGGGAAGAAAAGTTAAGGAAGGGAAGGGAAGGTAAAGTAATGTAAGGTAAGGTAAGGCAAGGTAAGGTAAAGTAAGGTAAGAGAAGGTAAGGTAAGAAAAGTTAAGGAAGGGAAGGGAAGGGAAGGGAAGGGAAGGGAAGGGAAGGGAAGGGAAGGGAAGGGAAGGGAAGGGAAGGGAAGGGAAGGGAAGGGAAGGGAAGGGAAGGGAAGGGAAGGGAAGGGAAGGGAAGGGAAGGAAGGGAAGGCAAGGTAAGGCAAGGTAAGGTAAAGTAAGGTACGGTAAGGCAAGGTAAGGTAAAGTAAGGTAAGGCAAGGTAAGGTAAAGTAAGGTAAGGCAAGGTAAGGTAAGAAAAGGCAAGGTAAGGTAAGGTAAGAAAAGTTAAGGAAGGGAAGGGAAGGTAATGGAAGGGAAGGCAAGGTAAGGTAAGGTAAGGCAAGGTAAGGTAAAGTATGGTAAGGAAAGGTAACGTAAGGCAAGGTAAGGTAAATAAGGTAAGGTAATTTAAAGTAAGGTAAGACAAAGTAAGGTAAGGCAAGGTCAGGTAAAGTAAGATAAGGTAAGGCAAGGTAAGGTAAAGTAAGGTAAGGTAAGGCAAGGTAAGGTAAAGTAAGGTAAGTTAAGGCAAGGTAAGGTAAAGTAAGGTGAGGCAAGGTAAGGTAAGGTAACAAAAGTTAAGGAAGGGAGGGAAGGTGAGGTAAGGCAAGGTAAGGTAAGGTAAGAAAAGTTAAGGAAGGGAGGGAAGGTGAGGTAAGACAAGGTAAGGTAACTTAAGGTAAGGCAAGGTAAGGTAAAGTAAGGTAAGAAAAGGTAAGGTAAGGTAAAGTAAGGCAAGGAAAGGTAAGGCAAGGTAAGGTAACGTAAGGCAATGTAAGGTAAAGTAAGGCAAGGCAAGGTAAGGTAAAGTAAGGCAAGGTAAGGTAATATAAGGCAAGGCAAGGTAAGGCAGGGTAAGGTAAAGAAAGGCAAGGCAAGGTAAGGTAAAGTAAGGCAAGGTAAGGTAAAGTAAGGTAAGGCAAGGTAAGAAAAGGTAAGGTAAGGCAAGGTAAGTAAAGGAAAGGTAAGGCAAGGTAAGTCAAGGTAAGGTAACGTAAGGTAAGGCAAGGTAAGGTAAAGTAAGGCAAGGCAAGGCAAGGTAAGGTTAAGTAATGCAAGGCAAGGTAAAGGAAAAGTAAGGCAATGCAAGGTAAGGTAAAGTAAGGCAAGGCAAGGTAATGTAAAGTAAGGCAAGGCAAGGTAAGGTAAATTAAGGCAAGGGAACGTAAGGTAATGCAACGTAAGTCAAGGCAACGTAAGGTAAGGCAACGTAAGGCAACGTAAGGCAAGGCAACAAAAGACAACGTAAGGTAAGGCAACGTAATGCAACGAAAGGCAACGTAAGGTAAGGCAACGTAATGCAACGAAAGGCAACGTAAGGTAAGGCAACGTAATGCAACGTTAGGTAAGGCAATGTAAGGCAACGTAAAGTAAGGCAACGTAAGGTAAGGCAACGTAGGGCAACGTATGGTAAAGGCAACGTAAGTTACGGCAACGTAAGGCAATGTACGGTAAGGCAACGTAAGGCAACGCTAAGTAAGGCAATATAAGGTAAGGCAAAGTAAGGCAACGTAAGGTAAGGCAACTTAAGGCAACGTACAGTAAGGCAACGTAAGGTGAGGCTAGGTAAGGCAACGTAAGTTGAGGCAACGTAAGGTAAGCAAAGTAAGGCAACGTAAGGCAAGGCAACGTAAGGCAAGGCAACGTAAGGCAACGTAAGGTAAGGCAACGTAAGGTAAGGCAACGTAAGGTAAGGCAACGTAAGGTAAGGCAACGTAAGGTAAGGCAACGTAAGGCAAGGCAACATAAGGTAAGGCAACGTAAGGCAACGTAAGGTAAGGCAACGTAAGGCAACGTAAGGTAAGGCAACGTACGGTAAGGCAACGTAAGGTAAGGCAACGTAAGGTAAGGCAACGTAAGGTAAGGCAACGTAAGGTAAGGCAACGTAAGGTAAGGCAACGTAAGGCAATGTAACGTAAGGCAACATAAGGCAACGCAAGGTAAGACAACGCAAGGTAAGGCAACGTAAGGTAAGGCAACGTAAGATAAGGCAACGTAAGGTAAGGCAACGTAAGATAAGGCAACGTAAGGTAAGCCAATGTAAGGTAAGGCAACGTAAGGCAACGTAAGGTAAGGCAACGTAAGGCTACGTACGGTAAGGCTACGTAAGGTAAGGCAACGTATTGTAAGGTAAAGTAAGGTAAGGCAACGTAAGGCAACGTAAGCTAAGGCAACGTAAGGCTACGTACGGTAAGGCTACGTAAGGTAAGGCAACGTATTGTAAGGTAAAGTAAGGTAAGGCAACGTAAGGCAACGTAAGCTAAGGCAACGTAAGGCAACGTAAGGTAAGGCAACGTAAGGTAAGGCAACGTAAGGTAAGGTAAGGCAACGTAAGGTAAGGCAACGTAAGGTAAGGTAATGCAACTTAAGGCAACGTAAGGTAAGGAAAGGCAACGTAAGGTAAGGCAATGTAAGGTAAGGGAAGGAAACGTAAGGTAAGGCAACGTAAGGTAAGGCAACGTAAAGACAACGTAAGGCAAGGCAACGTAAGGCAAGGAAACGTAAGGCAACGTAACGTAAGGCAAGGCAACGTAAGGCAACGTAAGTTAAGGCAATGTAAGGCAACGTAAGGTAAGGCAACTTAAGGTAAAGTAAGGCAACGTAAGGCAACGTAAAGGTAAGTCAACGTAAGGCAACGTAAGTTAAGGCAAAGTAAGGTAAGGCAACGTAAGGTAAGGTAAGGCAACGTAAGGTTAGGTAAGGCAACGTAAGGCAAGGTAAGGCAACGTAAGGCAAGGTAAGGCAACGTAAGGCAACGTAAGGTAAGGCAACGTAAGGCAACGTAAGGTAAGGCAACGTAAGGGAAGGTAAGGCAACGTAAGGCAACTTAAGGCAAGGCAAGGCAAGGGAAGGTAAGGCAAAGTAAGGCATCGTAAGACAACTTAAGCCAGGGAAACGGAAGGGAACATAAGGTAAGGCAACGTAAGGCAACGCTAAGTAAGGCAATATAAGGTAAGGCAAAGTAAGGCAACGTAAGGTAAGGCAACTTAAGGCAACGTACAGTAAGGCAACGTAAGGTAAGGCTAGGTGAGGCAACGTAAGGTAAGGCAACGTAAGGCAACGTAAGTTGAGGCAACGTAAGGTAAGCAAAGTAAGGCAACGTAAGGCAAGGCAACGTAAGGCAAGGCAACGTAAGGCAAGGCAACGTAAGGCAAGGCAACGTAAGGCACCGTAAGGTAAGGCACCGTAAGGTAAGGCACCGTAAGGTAAGGCAACGCAAGGTAAGGCAACGCAAGGTAAGGCAACGCAAGGTAAGGCAACGCAAGGTAAGGCAACGTAAGGTAAGGCAAAGTAAGGCAACGTAAGATAAGGCAACGTAAGGTAAGCCAATGTAAGGTAAGGCAACGTAAGGCAACGTAAGGTAAGGCAATGTAAGGAAACATAAGGTAAGGCAACGTAAGGCAACTTAAGGTAAGGCAACGTAAGTCAACGTACGGTAAGGCTACGTAAGGTAAGGCAACGTATTGTAAGGCAACGTATTGTAAGGTAAAGTAAGGTAAGGCAACGTAAGCTAAGGCAACGTAAGGCAACGTAAGCTAAGGCAACGTAAGGTAAGGCTACGTAAGGTAAGGCAACGTAAGGCAACGTATTGAAAGGCAACGTATTATAAGGTAAAGTAAGGTAAGGCAACGTAAGGCAACGTAAGCTAAGGCAACGTAAGGCAACGTAAGGTAAGGCAACGTAAGGTAAGGCAACGTAAGGTAAGGTAAGGCAACGTAAGGTAAGGCAAGGCAACGTAAGGTAAGGTAATGCAACTTAAGGCAACGTAAGGTAAGGAAAGGCAACGTAAGGTAAGGCAATGTAAAGTAAGGGAAGGAAACGTAAGGTAAGGCAACGTAAGGTAAGGCAACGTAAAGACAACGTAAGGCAAGGCAACGTAAGGCAAGGCAACGTAAGGCAACGTAAGTTAAGGCAATGTAAGGCAACGTAAGGTAAGGCAACTTAAGGTAAAGTAAGGCAACGTAAGGCAACGTAAAGGTAAGTCAACGTAAGGCAACGTAAGGTAAGGCAACGTAAGGTAAGGTAAGGCAACGTAAGGTAAGGTAAGGCAACGTAAGGCAACGTAAGGTAAGGCAACGTAAGGTAAGGCAACGTAAGGGAAGGTAAGGCAACGTAAGGCAACTTAAGGCAAGGCAAGGGAAGGTAAGGCAAAGTAAGGCATCGTAAGACAACTTAAGCCAGGGAAACGGAAGGGAACATAAGGTAAGGCAACGTAAGGCAACGTAAGCAAAGGCAAGGCAACGTAAGGTAAGGAAATGCAAGGAACGTAAGGTAAGGCAAGGCAAAGTAAAGTAAGGCAACGTAAGGCAAAGAAAGGTAAGGTAAGGCAACGTAAGGTAAGGCAGCCTAAGGAAACGTAAATTAAGGCAACGTAATGTCAGGCAACGTAAGGTAAGGCAACGTAAGGCAACGTAAGGTAAGGCAACGTATGGTAAGACAACGTAAGTTAGGGGAACGTAAGGTAAGGTAAAGGAACATAAGGCAACGTAAGGTAAGGCAACGTAATTAAGGCAACGTAAGGTAAGGTAAGGCAACGTAAGTTAAGGCAACGTAAGGCAACGTAAGGTAAGGCAAGGCAACGTAATGTAAGGCAACGTAAGGCAACGTAAGGTAAGGTAAGGCAACGTAAGGTAAGGCAAGGTAAGGTAAGGCAACGTAAAGGCAACGTAAGGTAAGGCAACGTAAGGTAAGGCAACGTAAGGCAACATAAGGTAAGGCAACGTAAGGCAACGTTAGGCAATGCAACGTAAGGTAAGGCGACGTAAGGTAAGGCAACGTAAGGCAACGTAAGATAAGGCAACGTAAGGCAAGGCAACGTAAGGCAAGGCAACGTAAGGCAAGGCAACGTAAGGCAAGGCAACGTAAGGCAAGGCAACGAAAGGTAAAGGCAACGTAAGGTAAGGCAACGTAAGGCAACGTAATGTAAGGCAACGTAAGGCAATGTAATGTAAGGCAACGTAAGGCAACGTAAGGCAAGGCAACGTAAGGTAATGCAACGTAAGGCAACGTAAGGTAAGGCAACGTAAGGTAAGGCAACGTAAGGTAAGGCAACGTAAGGTAAAGGCAACGTAAGGCAAGGCAACGTAAGGTAAGGCAAAGTAAGGCAACGTAAGGCAAGGCAACGTAAGGCAAGGCAACGTAAGGCAAGGCAACGTAAGGCAAGGCAACGTAAGGCAAGGCAACGTAAGGCAAGGCAACGTAAGGCAAGGCAACGTAAGGCAACGTAAGGCAAGGAAACGTAAGGTAAGGCAAAGTAAGGCAACGTAAGGTAAGGCAACGTAAGGTAAGGCAACGTAAGGTAAGGCAACGTAAGGTAAGGCAACGTAAGGTAAGGCAACGTAAGGTAAGGCAACGTAAGGCAACGTAAGGTAAGGCAACGTAAGGTAAGGCAACGTAAGGTAAGGCAACGTAAGGTAAGGCAACGTAAGGCAACGTAAGGTAAGGCAACGTAAGGCAACTTAAGGTAAGGCAACGTAAGTCAACGTACGGTAAGGCTACGTAAGGTAAGGCAACGTATTGTAAGGCAACGTATTGTAAGGCAACGTATTGTAAGGCAAAGTAAGGTAAGGCAACGTAAGGTAAGGCAACGTAAGGTAAGTTAAGGCAACGTAAGGCGACGTAAATAAGGCAACGTAAGGTAAGGTAATGCAACGTAAGGCTACGTAAGGTAAGGCAACGTATTGTAAGGTAAAGTAAGGTAAGGCAACGTAAGGCAACGTAAGCTAAGGCAACGTAAGGCAACGTAAGGTAAGGCAACGTAAGGTAAGGCAACGTAAGGTAAGGTAAGGCAACGTAAGGTAAGGCAACGTAAGGTAAGGTAATGCAACTTAAGGCAACGTAAGGTAAGGAAAGGCAACGTAAGGTAAGGCAATGTAAGGTAAGGGAAGGAAACGTAAGGTAAGGCAACGTAAGGTAAGGCAACGTAAAGACAACGTAAGGCAAGGCAACGTAAGGCAAGGAAACGTAAGGCAACGTAACGTAAGGCAAGGCAACGTAAGGCAACGTAAGTTAAGGCAATGTAAGGCAACGTAAGGTAAGGCAACTTAAGGTAAAGTAAGGCAACGTAAGGCAACGTAAAGGTAAGTCAACGTAAGGCAACGTAAGTTAAGGCAAAGTAAGGTAAGGCAACGTAAGGTAAGGTAAGGCAACGTAAGGTTAGGTAAGGCAACGTAAGGCAAGGTAAGGCAACGTAAGGCAAGGTAAGGCAACGTAAGGCAACGTAAGGTAAGGCAACGTAAGGCAACGTAAGGTAAGGCAACGTAAGGGAAGGTAAGGCAACGTAAGGCAACTTAAGGCAAGGCAAGGCAAGGGAAGGTAAGGCAAAGTAAGGCATCGTAAGACAACTTAAGCCAGGGAAACGGAAGGGAACATAAGGTAAGGCAACGTAAGGCAACGCTAAGTAAGGCAATATAAGGTAAGGCAAAGTAAGGCAACGTAAGGTAAGGCAACTTAAGGCAACGTACAGTAAGGCAACGTAAGGTAAGGCTAGGTGAGGCAACGTAAGGTAAGGCAACGTAAGGCAACGTAAGTTGAGGCAACGTAAGGTAAGCAAAGTAAGGCAACGTAAGGCAAGGCAACGTAAGGCAAGGCAACGTAAGGCAAGGCAACGTAAGGCAAGGCAACGTAAGGCACCGTAAGGTAAGGCACCGTAAGGTAAGGCACCGTAAGGTAAGGCAACGTAAGGTAAGGCAACGCAAGGTAAGGCAACGTAAGGTAAGGCAAAGTAAGGCAACGTAAGATAAGGCAACGTAAGGTAAGCCAATGTAAGGTAAGGCAACGTAAGGCAACGTAAGGTAAGGCAATGTAAGGAAACATAAGGTAAGGCAACGTAAGGCAACTTAAGGTAAGGCAACGTAAGTCAACGTACGGTAAGGCTACGTAAGGTAAGGCAACGTATTGTAAGGCAACGTATTGTAAGGTAAAGTAAGGTAAGGCAACGTAAGCTAAGGCAACGTAAGGCAACGTAAGCTAAGGCAACGTAAGGTAAGGCTACGTAAGGTAAGGCAACGTAAGGCAACGTATTGAAAGGCAACGTATTATAAGGTAAAGTAAGGTAAGGCAACGTAAGGCAACGTAAGCTAAGGCAACGTAAGGCAACGTAAGGTAAGGCAACGTAAGGTAAGGCAACGTAAGGTAAGGTAAGGCAACGTAAGGTAAGGCAAGGCAACGTAAGGTAAGGTAATGCAACTTAAGGCAACGTAAGGTAAGGAAAGGCAACGTAAGGTAAGGCAATGTAAAGTAAGGGAAGGAAACGTAAGGTAAGGCAACGTAAGGTAAGGCAACGTAAAGACAACGTAAGGCAAGGCAACGTAAGGCAAGGCAACGTAAGGCAAGGCAACGTAAGGCAACGTAAGTTAAGGCAATGTAAGGCAACGTAAGGTAAGGCAACTTAAGGTAAAGTAAGGCAACGTAAGGCAACGTAAAGGTAAGTCAACGTAAGGCAACGTAAGGTAAGGCAACGTAAGGTAAGGTAAGGCAACGTAAGGTAAGGTAAGGCAACGTAAGGCAACGTAAGGTAAGGCAACGTAAGGTAAGGCAACGTAAGGGAAGGTAAGGCAACGTAAGGCAACTTAAGGCAAGGCAAGGGAAGGTAAGGCAAAGTAAGGCATCGTAAGACAACTTAAGCCAGGGAAACGGAAGGGAACATAAGGTAAGGCAACGTAAGGCAACGTAAGCAAAGGCAAGGCAACGTAAGGTAAGGAAATGCAAGGAACGTAAGGTAAGGCAAGGCAAAGTAAAGTAAGGCAACGTAAGGCAAAGAAAGGTAAGGTAAGGCAACGTAAGGTAAGGCAGCCTAAGGAAACGTAAATTAAGGCAACGTAATGTCAGGCAACGTAAGGTAAGGCAACGTAAGGCAACGTAAGGTAAGGCAACGTATGGTAAGACAACGTAAGTTAGGGGAACGTAAGGTAAGGTAAAGGAACATAAGGCAACGTAAGGTAAGGCAACGTAATTAAGGCAACGTAAGGTAAGGTAAGGCAACGTAAGTTAAGGCAACGTAAGGCAACATAAGGTAAGGCAAGGCAACGTAATGTAAGGCAACGTAAGGCAACGTAAGGTAAGGTAAGGCAACGTAAGGTAAGGCAAGGTAAGGTAAGGCAACGTAAAGGCAACGTAAGGTAAGGCAACGTAAGGTAAGGCAACGTAAGGCAACATAAGGTAAGGCAACGTAAGGCAACGTTAGGCAATGCAACGTAAGGTAAGGCGACGTAAGGTAAGGCAACGTAAGGCAACGTAAGATAAGGCAACGTAAGGCAAGGCAACGTAAGGCAAGGCAACGTAAGGCAAGGCAACGTAAGGCAAGGCAACGTAAGGCAAGGCAACGAAAGGTAAAGGCAACGTAAGGTAAGGCAACGTAAGGCAACGTAATGTAAGGCAACGTAAGGCAATGTAATGTAAGGCAACGTAAGGCAACGTAAGGCAAGGCAACGTAAGGTAATGCAACGTAAGGCAACGTAAGGTAAGGCAACGTAAGGTAAGGCAACGTAAGGTAAGGCAACGTAAGGTAAAGGCAACGTAAGGCAAGGCAACGTAAGGTAAGGCAAAGTAAGGCAACGTAAGGCAAGGCAACGTAAGGCAAGGCAACGTAAGGCAAGGCAACGTAAGGCAAGGCAACGTAAGGCAAGGCAACGTAAGGCAAGGCAACGTAAGGCAAGGCAACGTAAGGCAACGTAAGGCAAGGAAACGTAAGGTAAGGCAAAGTAAGGCAACGTAAGGTAAGGCAACGTAAGGTAAGGCAACGTAAGGTAAGGCAACGTAAGGTAAGGCAACGTAAGGTAAGGCAACGTAAGGTAAGGCAACGTAAGGCAACGTAAGGTAAGGCAACGTAAGGTAAGGCAACGTAAGGTAAGGCAACGTAAGGTAAGGCAACGTAAGGCAACGTAAGGTAAGGCAACGTAAGGCAACTTAAGGTAAGGCAACGTAAGTCAACGTACGGTAAGGCTACGTAAGGTAAGGCAACGTATTGTAAGGCAACGTATTGTAAGGCAACGTATTGTAAGGCAAAGTAAGGTAAGGCAACGTAAGGTAAGGCAACGTAAGGTAAGTTAAGGCAACGTAAGGCGACGTAAATAAGGCAACGTAAGGTAAGGTAATGCAACGTAAGGCAACGTAAGGTAAGGGAAGGCAACGTAAGGTAAGTCAATGTAAGGTAAGGGAAGGAAACGTAAGGTAAGGCAACGTAAGGTAAGGTAATGCAACGTAAGGCAACGTAAGGTAAGGGAAGGCAACGTAAGGTAAGTCAATGTAAGGTAAGGGAAGGAAACGTAAGGTAAGGCAACGTAAGGTAAGGCAACGTAAAGACAACGTAAGGCAAGGCAACATAAGGCAAGGCAACGTAAGGCAAGGCAACGTAATACAAGGCAACGTAAGGCAACGTAACGTAAGGCAAGGCAACCTAAGGCAACGTAAGTTAAGGCAATGTAAGGCAACGTAAGGTAAGGCAACTTGAGGTAAAGTAAGGCAACGTAAGGCAACGTAAAGGTAAGTCAACGTAAGGCAACGTAAGGTAAGGCAATGTAAGGCAACGTAAGGTAAGGCAACGTAAGGTAAGGCAACGTAAGGTAAGGCAACGTAAGGTAAGGCAACGTAAGGTAAGGCAACGTAAGGTAATGTAAGGTAAGGCAACGTAAGGTAAGGTAAGGCAAGGCAATGTAAGGCAAGGCAACGTAAGGGAAGGTAAGGTAACGTAAGGCAACTTAAGGCAAGGCAAGGGAAGGTAAGGCAAAGTAAGGCATCGTAAGACAACTTAAGCCAGGGAAACGGAAGGGAACATAACGTAAGGCAACGTAAGGCAACGTAAGCTAAGGCAAGGCAACATAAGGTAAGGCAACGCAAGGAACGTAAGGTAAGGCAAGGCAACGTAAGGTAAGGCAACGTAATGTAAGGCAACGTAATTTAAGGCAACGTAAGGCAACGTATGGTAAGACAACGAAAGGTAGGGCAACGTAAGGTAAGGTAAGGCAACGTAAGGCAACATAAGGTAAAGGCAATGTAAGACAACGTAAGGTAAGGTAAGGCAACATAAGGCAACGTAAGGTAAGGCAACGTTAGGCAACGTAATTAAGGCAACGTAAGGTAAGGCAACGTAAGGTAAGGTAAGGCAACGTAAGTTAAGGCAATGTAAGGCAACGTAAGGTAAGGCAAGGCAACGAGATGTAAGGCAACGTAAGGTAAGGCAACGTAAGGTAAGGCAACGTAAAGGCAACGTACGGTAAGGCAACGTAAGGTAAGGCAACGTAAGGCAACATAAGGCAAGCCAACATAAGGCAAGGCAACGTAAGGTAAGCCAAAGTAAGGCAAAGTAATGCAACGTAAGGTAAGGCAACGTAAGGTAAGGCAACGTAAGGTAAGGAAACGTAAGGTAAGGCAACGTAAGGTAACGTAAGGCAACGTAAGGTAAAGCAAAGTAAGGTAAAGCAACGTAAGGTAAGGCAACGTAATGTAAGGCAACGTAAGGCAACGTAAGGTAAGTCAACGTAAGGTAAAGCAACGTAAGGTAAGGCAACGAAAGGTAAGGCAACGTAAGGTAAGGTAAGGCAACGTAAGGTAAGGCAACGAAAGGCAACGTAAGGCAACGTAAGGTAAGGCAAAGTAATGTAAGGCAACGTAAGGTAAGGCAACGAAAGGCAACGTAAGGCAACGTAAGGTAAGGCAAAGTAATGTAAGGCAACGTAAGGTAAGGCAACGTAAGGTAAGGCAACGTAAGGTAAGGCAACGTAAGGCAACGTAAGGCAAGACAAGGCAACGTAAGGTAAGGCAACGTAAGGTCAGGCAACGTAAGGTAAGGCAACGTAAGGCACCGTAAGGTAAGGCACCGTAAGGTAAGGCACCGTAAGGTAAGGCAACGCAAGGCAAGGCAACGAAAGGCAACGTTAGGTAAGGCAACGTAATGCAACGTTAGGTAAGGCAATGTAAGGCAACTTAAAGTAAGGCAACTTAAGGTAAGGCAACGTAACGCAACGTAAGGTAAGGCAACGTAAAGTAAGGCAACGTAAATAAGGCAACGTAGGGCAACGTATGGTAAAGGCAACATAACTTACGGCAACGTAAGGCAATGTAAGGTAAGGCAACGTAAGGCAACGCTAAGTAAGGCTCCATACGGTAAGGCAAAGTAAGGCAACGTAAGGTAAGGCAACTTAAGGCAGCGTGCAGTAAGGAAACGTAAGGTAAGGCAACATAAGGTAAGGCAACGTAAAGTAAAGCAACGTAAAGTAAGGCAACGTAAGGTAAGGTAACTTAAGACAACGTAAAGTAAGGAAACGTAAGGTACGGAAATGTAAAGCAACGTAATGTAAGGCAACGTAAAGTAAGGCAACGTAAGGTAAGGCAACGTAAGGTAACGCAACCTAAGGTAAAGCAATGTAAAGGCGAGGCAACGGAACGTAAGACAACGTAAGTTAAGGCAACGTAAGGCAAGGCAACGTAAGGCAAGGCAACGTAAGGTAATGCAAAGTAAGGCAACGTAAGCAAGGCAACGTAAGGTAAGGCAACGTAAGGCAACGTAAGGTAAGGCAACGAAAGGCAAAGTAAGGCAAGGCAACGTTAGGTAAGGCAACGTAAGGCAACGTAAGGTAAGGCAACGTAAGGCAACGTAAGGTAAGGCAACATAATGTAAGGCAACGTAAGGCAACGTAAGGTAAGGCAACGTAAGATAAGGCAACGTAAGGGAATGTAAGGAAAGGCAACGTAAGGCAAGGCAACGTAAGGTATAGCAACGTAAAGTAAGGCATCGTAAGGTAAGGAAACGTAAGGCAACGTAAGGTAAGGAAACGTGAAGTAAGGCAACGTAAGGTAAGGCAACGTAAGGTAAGGCAACGTAAGGTAAAGAAACGTAAAGGCGAGGCAACGTAAGGTAAGGCAACGTAAGGCAACTTAAGGCAAGGCAACGTACGGCAAGGCAACGTAAGGTAAGGCAACGTAAGGCAACATAAGGTAAGGCAACGTAAGGTAAGGTAAGGCAACGTAAGGTAAGGTAAGGCAACGTAAGGGAACGTAAGGTAAGACTACGTAAGGTAAGGCAACGTAAGGCAACGTAAGGCAAGGCAACGTAAGGCAAGGCAACGTAAGGCAAAGGAAACGTAAGGTAAAGGCAACGTAAGGTAAAGGCAACGTAAGGCAACGTAATGTAAGGCAACGTAAGGAAACGTAAGGCAAGGCAACGTAAGGTAATGCAACGTAAGGCAACGTAAGGTAAAGGCAACGTAAGGCAAGGCACGGTAAGGCAATGTCAGGCAACGTAAGGCAAGGCAACGTAAGGCAAGGCAACGTAAGGCAAGGCAACGTAAGGCAAGGCAACGTAAGGCAAGGCAAAGTAAGGCAAGGCAAAGTAATGCAAGGCAACGTAAGGCATGGCAACGTAAGGCATGGCAACGTAAGGCATGGCAACGTAAGGTAAGGCAACGTAAGATAAGGCAACGTAAGGGAAGGCAATGTAAGGTAAGGGAAGGAAACGTAAGGTAAGGCAACGTAAGTTAAGGCAACGTAAAGACAAAGTAAGGCAAGGCAACGTAAGATAAGGCAACGTAAGGGAACGTAACGTAAGGCAAGGCAACGTAAGGCAATGTAATTTAAGGCAATGTAAGGCAACGTAAGGTAAGGCAACTTAAGGTAAAGTAAGGCAACGTAAGGCAACGTAAAGGTAAGGCAACGTAAGTTAAGGCAACGTAAGTTAAGGCAACGTAAGTTAAGGCAACGTAAGGTAAGGCAACGTAAGGTAAGGCAACGTAAGGTAAGGCAACGTATGGTAAGGCAAGGCAACGTAAGGTAAGGCAACGTAAGGTAAGGCAACGTAAGGTAAGGCAACGTAAGTTAAGGCAACGTAAGGTAAGGTAAGGCAATGTAAGGCAAGGCAACGTAAGTGAAGGTACGGCAACGTAAGGCAACTTAAGGCAAGGCAAGGCAAGGGAAGGTAAGGCAAAGTAAGGCATCGTAAGACAACTTAAGCCAGGGAAACGGAAGGGAACATAAGGTAAGGCAACGTAAGGCAACGTAAGCTAAGGCAAGGCAACGTAAGGTAAGGCAACGCAAGGAACGTAAGGTAAGGCAAGGCAACGTAAGGTAAGGCAAAGTAAGGTAAGGTAAGGCAACGTAAGGTAAGGCAGAGTAAGGAAACGTAAATTAAGGCAACGTAATGTAAGGCAACGTAAGGTAAGGCAACGTAAGGCAACGTATTCTAAGACAACGAAAGGTAGGGAAACGTAAGGTAAGGTAAGGCAAAGTAAGGCAACATAAGGTAAAGGCAATGTAAGACAACGTAAGGTAAGGTAAGGCAACATAAGGCAACGTAAGGTAAGGCAACGTTAGGCAACGTAAGGTAAGGCAACGTAAGGTAAGGCACCGTAAGGTACGGTAAGGCAACGTAAGTTAAGGCAACGTAAGGCAACGTAAGGTAAGGCAAGACAACGTAATGTAAGGCAACGTAAGGTAAGGCAACGTAAAGGCAACGTAAGGTAAGGCAACGTAAGGTAAGGCAACGTAAGGTAAGGCAACGTAAGGCAACATAAGGCAACGTTAGGCAATGCAACGTAAGGTAAGGCAACGTAAGGTAAGGCAACGTAAGGTAAGGCAACGTAAGGTAAGGTAAGGCAACGTAAGGGAACGTAAGGTAAGGCTACGTAAGGTAAGGCAACGTAAGATAAGGCAACGTAAGGCAAGGCAACGTAAGGCAAGGCAACGTAAGGCAAGGAAACGTAAGGCAAGGCAACATAAGGTAAAGGCAACGTAAGGTAAGGCAACGTAAGGCAACGTAATGTAAGGCAACGTAAGGCAACGTAAGGCAAGGCAACGTAAGGTAATGCAACATAAGGCAACGTAATGTAAGGCAACGTAAGGTAAAGGCAACGTAAGGCAAAGTAAGGCAAGGCAACGTAAGGTAAGGCAAAGTAAGGCAACGTAAGGCAGGGCAACGTAAGGCAAGGCAACGTAAGGCAAGGCAACGTAAGGCAAGGTACGGCAACGTAAGGCAAGGCAACGTAAGGCAAGGCAACGTAAGGCAAGGCAACGTAAGGCAAGGCAACGTAAGGTAAGGCAAAGTAAGGCAACGTAAGACAACGTAAGGCAACGTAAGGTAAGGCAACGTAAGGCAACGTAAGGTAAGGCAACGTAAGGTAAGTCAACGTAAGGTAAAGCAACGTAAGGTAAGGCAACGTAAGGTAAGGCAACGTAAGACAACGTAAGGTAAGGCAACGTAAGGTAAGGCAACGTAAGGTAAAGCAACGTAAGGTAAGGCAACGAAAGGCAACGTAAGGCAACGTAAGGTAAGGCAACGAAAGGCAACGTAAGGCAACGTAAGGTAAGGCAAAGTAATGTAAGGCAATGTAAGGTAAGGCAACGTAAGGTAAAGCAAAGTAAGGTAAGGCAACGTAAGGTAAGGCAACATAAGGCAATGTAAGGCAAGACAAGGCAACGTAAGGTAAGGCAACGTAAGGTAAGGCAACGTAAGGTAAGGCAACGTAAGGCAAGGCAACGAAAGGTAAGGCAATGTAAGGTAAAGTAACGTAAGGTAAGGCAACGTAAGGTAAGGCAACGTAAGGTAAGGCAACGTAAGGTAAGGCAACGTAAGGTAAGGCAACTTAAGACAACGTAAAGTAAGGCAACGTAAGGTAAGGAAATGTAAGGCAACGTAAAGTAAGGCAACGTAAAGTAAGGCAACGTAAGGTAAGGCAACGTAAAGTAAGGCAACGTAAGGTAAGGCAACGTAAGGCAACGTAAGGTAACGCAACGTAAGGTAAAGCAACGTAAAGGCGAGGCAACGGAAGGTAAGGCAATGTAAGGCAACGTAAGGTAAGGCAACGTAAGGCAACATAAGGTAAGGCAACGGTAGGCAATGCAACGTAAGGTAAGGCAACGTAAGGCAACGTAAGGAAAAGTAAGGCAAAGTAAGGCAAGGCAACGTTAGGTAAGGCAACATAATGTAAGGCAACGTAAGGCAACGTAAGGTAAGGCAACGTAAGGGAATGTAAGGCAAGGCAAAGTAAGGTAAGGCAACGTAAAGTAAGGCATCGTAAGGTAAGGAAACGTAAGGCAACGTAAGGTAAGGAAACGTGAAGTAAGGCAACTGAAGGTAAGGCAACGTAAGGTAAGGCAACGTAAGGTAAGGCAACGTAAGGTAAGGCAACGTAAGGTAACGCAACGTAAGGTAAAGCAACGTAAAATTGAGGCAACGTAAGGTAAGGCAACGTAAGGCAAGAAAAGGTAAGGCAACGTTAGGCAATGCAACGTAAGGTAAGGCAACGTAAGGTAAGGTAAGGCAACGTAAGGGAACGTAAGGTAAGGCTACGTAAGATAAGGCAACGTAAGGTAAGGCAATGTAAGGCAACGTAAGGCAACGTAAGGCAAGGCAACATAAGGCAAGGCAACGTAAGGCAAGGCAACGTAAGGCAAAGGCAACGTAAGGCAAAGGCAACGTAAGGTAAGGCAACGTAAGGTAAGGCAACGTAAGGCAAGGCAACGTAAGGCAAGGCAACGTAAGGTAATGCAACGTAAGGTAATGCAACGTAAGGCAACGTAAGGTAAGGCAACGTAAGGTAAGGCAACGTAAGGTAAGGCAACGTAAGGTAAGGCAACGTAAGGTAAGGCAACGTAAGGTAAGGCAACGTAAGGTAAGGCAACGTAAGGTAAGGTAAGGCAACGTAAGGTAAGGCAAGGCAATGTAAGGCAATGTAAGGTAAGGCACCGTAAGGTAAGGCAACGTAAGGTAATGCAACGTAAGGTAAGGCAACGTAAGGCAACGTAAGGCAAGACAAGGCAACGTAAGGTAAGGCAACGTAAGGTAAGGCAACGTAAGGTAAGGCAACGTAAGGCAAGGCAACGTAAGGCAAGGCAACGAAAGGTAAGGCAACGTAAGGTAAGGCAACGTAAGGTAAGGCAACGTAAGGTAAGGCAACGTAAGGTAAGGCAACGTAAGGTAAGGCAACGTAAGGTAAGGCAAAGTAAGGCAAGGCAACGAAAGGCAACGTAAGGTAAGGCAACGTAAAGTAAGGCAACGTAAGGTAAGGCAACGTAGGGCAAAGTATGGTAAAGGCAACGTAAGTTACGGCAACGTAAGGCAATGTAAGGTAAGGCAACGTAAGGCAACGCTAAGTAAGGCAACATAAAGTAAGGCAAAGTAAGGCAACGTAAGGTAAGGCAATGTAAGACAACGTAAGGCAAGGCAACGTAAGGCAAGGCAACGTAAGGCAAAGGCAACGTAAGGCAAAGGCAACGTAAGGCAAAGGCAACGTAAGGCAAAGGCAACGTAAGGCAAAGGCAACGTAAGGCAAAGGCAACGTAAGGCAAAGGCAACGTAAGGCAAAGGCAACGTAAGGTAAGGCAACGTAAGGTAAGGCAACGTAAGGTAAGGCAACGTAAGGTAAAGGCAACGTAAGGCAACGTAAGGCAAGGCAACCTAAGGCAAGGCAACGTAAGGCAAGGTACGGTAAGGCAATGTAAGGCAACGTAAGGTAAGGCAACGTAAGGTAAGGCAACGTAAGGCAAGGCAACGTAAGGCAAGGCAACGTAAGGCAAGGCAACGTAAGGCTAGGCAACGTAAGGCTAGGCAACGTAAGGCAAGGCAACGAAAGGCAAGGCAACGAAAGGCAAGGCAACGAAAGGCAAGGCAACGAAAGGCAAGGCAACGTAAGGGAAGGCAACGTAAGGGAAGGCAACGTAAGGGAAGGCAACGTAAGGGAAGGCAACGTAAGGGAAGGCAACGTAAGGGAAGGCAACGTAAGGGAAGGCAACGTAAGGGAAGGCAACGTAAGGGAAGGCAACGTAAGGGAAGGCAACGTAAGGGAAGGCAATGTAAGGTAAGGGAAGGAAACGTAAGGTAAAGGCAACGTAAGGTAAGGCAACGTAAAGACAACGTAAGGCAAGGCAACGTAAGATAAGGCAACGTAAGACAACGTAACGTAAGGCAAGGCAACGTAAGGCAATGTAAGTTAAGGCAATGTAAGGCAACGTAAGGTAAGGCAACTTAAGGTAAAGTAAGGCAACGTAAGGCAACGTAAAGGTAAGTCAACGTAAGGCAACGTAAGTTAAGGCAACGTAAGTTAAGGCAACGTAAGGTAAAGCAACGTAAGGTAAGGCAACGTAAGGTAAGGTAAGGCAACGTAAGGCAACGTAAGGTAAGGCAACGTAAGGTAATGTAAGGCAAGGTAACGTAAGGGAAGGTAAGGCAACGTAAGGCAACTTAAGGCAAGGCAAGGCAAGGGAAGGCAAAGTAAGGCATCGTAAGACAACTTAAGCCAGGGAAACGGAAGGGAACATAAGGTAAGGCAACGTAAGGCAACGTAAGCTAAGGCAAGGCAACGTAAGGCAAGGCAACGTAAGGCAAGGCAACGTAAGGCAAGGCAACGTAAGGCAAGGCAACGTAAGGGAAGGCAATGTAAGGTAAGAGAAGGAAACGTAAGGTAAGGCAACGTAAGTTAAGGCAACGTAAAGACAACGTAAGGCAAGGCAACGTAAGATAAGGCAACGTAAGGGAACGTAACGTAAGGCAAGGCAAAGTAAGGCAATGTAAGTTAAGGCAATGTAAGGCAACGTAAGGTAAGGCAACTTAAGGTAAAGTAAGGCAACGTAAGGCAACGTAAAGGTAAGGCAACGTAAGGTAAGGCAACGTAAGGTAAGGCAACGTAAGGTAAGGCAACGTAAGGCAACATAAGGCAACGTTAGGCAATGCAACGTAAGGTAAGGCAACGTAAGGCAAGGCAACGTAAGGTAAGGTAAGGCAACGTAAGGGAACGTAAGGTAAGGCAACGTAAGGCAACGTAAGGTAGGCTACGTAAGGCAAGGCAACGTAAGGCAAGGCAACGTAAGGCAAGGCAACGTAAGGCAAGGCAACATAAGGTAAAGGCAACGTAAGGTAAGGCAACGTAAGGCAACGTAATGTAAGGCAACGTAAAGCAACGTAAGGCAAGGCAACGTAAGGTAATGCAACGTAAGGCAAAGTAAGGTAAGGCAACGTAAGGTAAGGCAAAGTAAGGCAACGTAAGGCAGGGCAACGTAAGGCAAGGCAACGTAAGGCAAGGCAACGTAAGGCAAGGCAACGTAAGGCAAGGTACGGCAACGTAAGGCAAGGCAACGTAAGGCAAGGCAACGTAAGGCAATGTAAGTTAAGGCAACGTAAGGCAACGTAAAGGTAAGGCAACGTAAAGGTAAGGCAACGTAAGGTAAGGCACCGTAAGGTAAGGCACCGTAAGGTAAGGCAACGTAAGGTAAGGCAACGTAAGGCAACATAAGGCAACGTTAGGCAATGCAACGTAAGGTAAGGCAACGTAAGGTAAGGTAAGGCAACGTAAGGCTACGTAAGGTAAGGCTACGTAAGGTAAGGCAACGTAAGGCAAGGCAACGTAAGGCAAGGCAACGTAAGGCAAGGCAACGTAAGGCAAGGCAACGTAAGGCAAGGCAACATAAGGTAAAGGCAACGTAAGGTAAGGCAACGTAAGGTAAGGCAACGTAAGGCAACGTAAGGCAAGGCAACGTAAGGTAATGCAACGTAAGGCAACGTAAGGTAAGGCAAAGTAAGGCAACGTAAGGCAGGGCAACGTAAGGCAAGGCAACGTAAGGTAAGGCAACGTTATGTAAGGCAACGTAAGACAACGTAAGGTAAGGGAACGTAAGGTAAGTCAACGTAAGGTAAGTCAACGTAAGGTAAAGCAACGTAAGGTAAGGCAACGTAAGGCAACGTAAGGTAAGGCAACGTAAGATAAGGCAACGTAAGGCAAGGCAACGTAAGGCAAGGCAACGTAAGGCAAGGCAACGTAAGGCAAATGCAACGTAAGGCAAAGGCAACGTAAGGCAAGGGAACGTAAGGCAAGGCAACGTAAGGCAAGGCAACATAAGGTAAAGGCAACGTAAGGTAAGGCAACGTAAGGCAACGTAATGTAAGGCAACGTAAAGCAACGTAAGGCAAGGCAACGTAAGGTAATGCAACGTAAGGCAAAGTAAGGTAAGGCAACGTAAGGTAAGGCAAAGTAAGGCAACGTAAGGCAGGGCAACGTAAGGCAAGGCAACGTAAGGCAAGGCAACGTAAGGCAAGGCAACGTAAGGCAAGGTACGGCAACGTAAGGCAAGGCAACGTAAGGCAAGGCAACGTAAGGCAATGTAAGTTAAGGCAACGTAAGGCAACGTAAAGGTAAGGCAACGTAAAGGTAAGGCAACGTAAGGTAAGGCACCGTAAGGTAAGGCACCGTAAGGTAAGGCAACGTAAGGTAAGGCAACGTAAGGCAACATAAGGCAACGTTAGGCAATGCAACGTAAGGTAAGGCAACGTAAGGTAAGGTAAGGCAACGTAAGGCTACGTAAGGTAAGGCTACGTAAGGTAAGGCAACGTAAGGCAAGGCAACGTAAGGCAAGGCAACGTAAGGCAAGGCAACGTAAGGCAAGGCAACATAAGGTAAAGGCAACGTAAGGTAAGGCAACGTAAGGTAAGGCAACGTAAGGCAACGTAAGGCAAGGCAACGTAAGGTAATGCAACGTAAGGCAACGTAAGGTAAGGCAAAGTAAGGCAACGTAAGGCAGGGCAACGTAAGGCAAGGCAACGTAAGGTAAGGCAACGTTATGTAAGGCAACGTAAGACAACGTAAGGTAAGGGAACGTAAGGTAAGTCAACGTAAGGTAAGTCAACGTAAGGTAAAGCAACGTAAGGTAAGGCAACGTAAGGCAACGTAAGGTAAGGCAACGTAAGATAAGGCAACGTAAGGCAAGGCAACGTAAGGCAAGGCAACGTAAGGCAAGGCAACGTAAGGCAAATGCAACGTAAGGCAAAGGCAACGTAAGGTAAGGCAACGTAAGGTAAGGCAACGTAAGGCAACGTAAGGCAAGGCAACGTAAGGTAATGCAACGTAAGGCAACGTAAGGTAAGGCAACGTAAGGTAAAGGCAACGTAAGGCAACGTAAGGCAAGGCAACGTAAGGCAAGGTACGGTAAGGCAATGTAAGGCAACGTAAGGCAAGGCAACGTAAGGCAAGGCAACGTAAGGCAAGGCAACGTAAGGCAAGGCAACGTAAGGCAAGGCAACGAAAGGCAAGGCAACGTAAGGGAAGGCAACGTAAGGGAAGGCAACGTAAGGGAAGGCAACGTAAGGGAAGGCAACGTAAGGGAAGGCAACATAAGGGAAGGCAATGTAACGTAAGGGAAGAAAACGTAAGGTAAAGGCAACGTAAGGTAAGGCAACGTAAAGACAACGTAAGGCAAGGCAACGTAAAGGTAAGTCAACGTAAGGCAACGTAAAGGTAAGTCAACGTAAGGCAACGTAAGGTAAGGCAACGTAAGGTAAGGTAAGGCAATGTAAGGCAAGGTAACGTAAGGGAAGGTAAGGCAACGTAAGGCAACTTAAGGCAAGGCAAGGGAAGGTAAGGCAAAGTAAGGCATCGTAAGACAACTTAAGCCAGGGAAACGGAAGGGAACATAAGGTAAGGCAACGTAAGGCAACGTAAGCTAAGGCAAGGCAACGTAAGGCAAGGCAACGTAAGGGAAGGCAATGTAAGGTAAGGGAAGGAAACGTAAGGTAAGGCAACGTAAGTTAAGGCAACGTAAAGACAACGTAAGGCAAGGCAACGTAAGATAAGGCAACGTAAGGGAACGTAACGTAAGGCAAGGCAACGTAAGGCAATGTAAGTTAAGGCAATGTAAGGCAACGTAAGGTAAGGCAACTTAAGGTAAAGTAAGGCAACTTATGGCAACGTAAAGGTAAGTCAACGTAAGGCAACGTAAGTTAAGGCAACGTAAGTTAAGGCAACGTAAGGTAAGGCAACGTAAGGTAAGGCAACGTAAGGTAAGGCAACGTAAGGTAAGGCAAGGCAACGTAAGGCAACGTAAGGTAAGGCAACGTAAGGTAAGGCAACGTAAGGTAAGGTAAGGCAATGTAAGGCAAGGCAACGTAAGGGAAGGTAAGGCAACGTAAGGCAACTTAAGGCAAGGCAAGGCAAGGGAAGGTAAGGCAAAGTAAGGCATCGTAAGACAACTTAAGCCAGGGAAACGGAAGGGAACATAAGGTAAGGCAACGTAAGGCAACGTAAGCTAAGGCAAGGCAACGTAAGGTAAGGCAACGCAAGGAACGTAAGGTAAGGCAAGGCAACGTAAGGTAAGGCAACGTAAGGCAAAGTAAGGTAAGGTAAGGCAACGTAAGGTAAGGCAGAGTAAGGCAAAGTAAATTAAGGCAACGTAATGTAAGGCAACGTAAGGTAAGGCAACGTAAGGCAACGTATGGTAAGACAACGTAAGGTAGGGCAACGTAAGGTAAGGTAAGGCAACGTAAGGCAACATAAGGTAAAGGCAATGTAAGACAACGTAAGGTAAGGTAAGGCAACATAAGGCAACGTAAGGTAAGGCAACGTTAGGCAACGTAATTAAGGCAACGTAAGGTAAGGCAACGTTAGGCAATGCAACGTTAGGCAATGCAACGTTAGGCAATGCAACGTAAGGTAAGGCAACGTAAGGTAAGGCAACGTAAGGTAAGGTAAGGCAACGTAAGGCAAGGCAACGTAAGGCAAGGCAACGTAAGGCAAGACAACGTAAGGCAAGGCAACATAAGGTAAAGGCAACGTAAGGTAAGGCAACATAAGGCAACGTAAGGTAAGGCAACGTAAGGCAACGTAAGGCAAGGCAACGTAAGGTAATGCAACGTAAGGTTAGGCAACGTAAGGTAAAGGCAACGTAAGGCAAAGTAAGGCAAGGCAACGTAAGGTAAGGCAAAGTAAGGCAACGTAAGGCAGGGCAACGTAAGGCAGGGCAACGTAAGGCAGGGCAACGTAAGGCAGGGCAACGTAAGGCAAGGCAACGTAAGGCAAGGCAACGTAAGGCAAGGCAACGTAAGGCAAGGCAACGTAAGGCAAGGCAACGTAAGGCAAGGCAACGTAAGGCAAGGCAACGTAAGGCAAGGCAACGTAAGGTAAGGCAACGTAAGGCAACGAAAGGCAAGACAAGGCAACGTAATGTAAGGCAACGTAAGGCAACGTAAGGTAAGGCAACGTAAGGTAAGGCAACGTAAGGTAAGGCAACGTAAGGCAAGGCAACGAAAGGTAAGGCAATGTAAGGTAAAGCTACGTAAGGTAAGGCAACGTAAGGTAAGGCAACGTAAGGCAAGGCAACGTAAGGCAAGGCAACGTAAGGCAAGGCAACGTAAGGCAAGGCAACGTAAGGCAAGGCAACGTAAGGCAAGGCAACGAAAGGCAACGTAAGGTAAGGCAACGTAAAGTAAGGCAACGTAAGGTAAGGCAACGTAGGGCAACGTATGGTAAAGGCAACGTAAGTTACGGCAACGTAAGGCAATGTAAGGTAAGGCAACGTAAGGCAACGCTAAGTAAGGCAACATAAGGTAAGGCAAAGTAAGGCAACGTAAGGTAAGGCTACGTGAGTCAACGTAAGGTAAGGCAACATAAGGTAAGGCAACGTAAAGTAAAGCAACGTAAAGTAAGGCAACGTAAGGTAAGGCAACTTAAGACAACGTAAAGCAAGGCAACGTAAGGTAAGGAAATGTAAGGCAACGTAAAGTAAGGCAACGTAAGGTAAGGCAACGTAAGGCAACGTAAGGTAACGCAACGTAAGGTAAAGCAACGTAAAGGCGAGGCAACGGAAGGTAAGGCAATGTAAGGCAACGTAAGGTAAGGCAACGTAAGGCAACATAAGGTAAGGCAACAGTAGGCAATGCAACGTAAGGTAAGGCAACGTAAGGCAACGTAAGGCAAAGTAAGGCAACGTAAGGCAACGTAAGGCAAGGCAACGTAAGACATCGTAAGGCAAGGCAACGTAAGGCAAAGTAAGGCAAGGCAACGTTAGGTAAGGCAACGTAAGGCAACGTAAGGTAAGGCAACGTAATGTAAGGCAACGTAAGGCAACGTAAGGTAAGGCAACGTAAGGCAACATAATGTAAGGCAACGTAAGGCATCGTAAGGTAAGGCAACGTAAGGCAACGTAAGGTAAGGCAACGTAAAATAAGGCATCGTATGTTAAGGAAACGTAAGGCAACGTAAGGTAAGGAAACGTGAAGTAAGGCAACTGAAGTTAAGGCAACGTAAGGTAACGCAACGTAAGGTAAAGCAACGTAAAGGCGAGGCAACGTAAGGTAAGGCAAAGTAAGGCAACATAAGGCAAGGCAACGTAAGGTAAGGCAACGTAAGGCAACAAAAGATAAGGCAACGTTAGGCAATGCAACGTAAAGGTAAGGGAACGTAAGGTAAGGCAACGTAAGGTAA
>NW_027207148.1:0-27703 GCF_032191515.1 Phaenicophaeus curvirostris
CGTTTTGGCAAAGAGAGTATCTCACCGCAGGGAAGCTGCTACCATCAAATGTTTGCCCTCGTTAGACTCCCCTCTGGAAGCGCTTTCAACGGCAAAGCTGCAGATGTCCCGTCCTAACGAGCAATGCTTTAGGATAGGGTACTGAATTGTAACTTACTTTCGCCTAATATGCGATTTTGGCAAAGAGAGTATCTCCCGCAGGGAAGCTGCTACCATCAAATGTTTGCCCTCGTTAGACTCTGCCCCTCGTGGAAGCGCTTCACTGCAAGCTGCAGATTCCCTCCTAACTGGCAAGCTTAGGATAGGGTACTGAATTGTAACTTACTTTCGCCTAATTAATGCGATTTGGCAAAAGAGAGTATCTCCCGCAGGGGAAGCTGCTAACCATCAAATGTTGCCCTCGGGTTGAGACTCCCCTCTGGAAGCGCTGTCACTGCAAGCTGGCAGATTCCTCCTAACAGCAAGCTTTAGGTAGGGTACTTGAATTGTAACTTACTTTAGCCTAATAATGCGATTTTGGCAAAGAGAGTACTTCCGCAGGGAAGCTGCTACCATCAAATGTTTTGCCCTCGTTAGACTCCCCTCTGGAAGCGCTGTCACTGCAAGCTGCAGTTCCCTCCTAACAGCAAGCTTTAGGATAGGGTACAGAATTGTAACTTACTTTCGCCTAATAATGCGATTATGGCAAAGAGAGTATCTCCCGCAGGAAAGCTGCTACCATCAAATGTTTGCCCTCGTTAGACTCCCTCTGGAAGCGCTTTCACTGCAAGCTGCAGATTCCCTCCTAACAGCAAGTTTAGGATAGGGTACTGAATTGTAACTTACTTTCGCCTAATAATGCGATTTTGGCAAAGAGAGTATCTCCCGCAGGGAACTGCTGCTACCATCAAATGTTTGCCCTCATTAGACTCCCCTCTGGAAGCGCTTTCACGCAAGCTGCAGATTCCCTCCTAACAGCAAGCTTTAGGATAGGGTTACTGAATTGTAACTTACTTTTCGCCTATAATGCGATTTTGGCAAAGAGAGTATCTCCCGCAGGGAAGCTGCTACCATCAAATGTTTGCCCTCATTAGACTCCCCTCTGGAAGCGCTGTCACTGCAAGCTGCAGATTCCCTCCTAACAGCAAGCTTTAGGATAGGGTACTGAATTGTAACTTACTTTCGCCTAATAATGCGATTTTGGCAAAGAGAGTATCTCCCGCAGGGAAGCTGCTACCATTAAATGTTTGCCCTCAGTTAGACTCCCCTCTGGAAGCGCTTTCACTGCAAGCTGCAGATTCCCTCCTAACAGCAAGCTTTAGGATAGGGTACTGAATTGTAACTTACTTTCGCCTAATAATGCGATTTTGGCAAAGAGAGTATCTCCCGCAGGGGAAGCTGCTACCATCAAATGTTTGCCCTCGTTAGGACTCCCCTCTGGAAGCGCTTTCACTGCAAGCTGCAGATTCCCTCCTAACAGCAAGCTTTAGGATAGGGTACTGAATTGTAACTTACTTTCGCCTAATAATGCGATTTTGGCAAAGAGAGTAATCTCCCGACAGGGAAGCTGCTACCATCAAATGTTTGCCCTCATTAGACTCCCCTCTGGAAGCGCTTTCACTGCAAGCTGCAGATCCCTCCTAACAGCAAGCTTTAGGATAGGGTACTGAATTGTAACTTACTTTCGCCTAATAATGCGATTTTGCAAAGAGAGTATCTCCCGCAGGGAAGCTGCTACCATCAAATGTTTGCCCTCGTTAGACTCCCCTCTGGAAGCGCTTTCACTGCAAGCTGCAGATTCCCTCCTAACAGCAAGCTTTAGGATAGGGTACTGAATTGTAACTTACTTTCGCCTAATAATGCGATTTTGGCAAAGAGAGTATCTCCCGCAGGGAAGCTGCTACCATCAAATGTTTGCCCTCATTAGACTCCCCTCTGGAAGCGCTTTCACTGCAAGCTGCAGATTCCCTCCTAACAGCAAGCTTTAGGATAGGGTACTGAATTGTAACTTACTTTCGCTAATAATGCGATTTTGGCAAGAGAGTATCTCCCGCAGGGAAGCTGCTACCATCAAATGTTTGCCCTCATTAGACTCCCCTCTGGAAGCGCTGTCACGGCAAGCTGCAGATTCCCTCCTAACAGCAAGCTTTAGGATAGGGTACTGAATTGTAACTTACTTTCGCCTAATAATGCGATTTTGGCAAAGAGAGTACCTCCCGCAGGGAAGCTGCTACCATCAAATGTTTGCCCTCATTAGACTCCCCTCTGGAAGCGCTTTCACTGCAAGCTGCAGATTCCCTCCTAACAGCAAGCTTTAGGATAGGGTACTGAATTGTAACTTACTTTCGCCTAATAATGCGATTTTGGCAAAGAGAGTATCTCCCGCAGGGAAGCTGCTACCATCAAATGTTTGCCCTCGTTAGACTCCCCTCTGGAAGCGCTGTCACTGCAAGCTGCAGATTCCCTCCTAACAGCAAGCTTTAGGATAGGGTACTGAATTGTAACTTACTTTCGCCTAATAATGCGATTTTGGCAAAGAGAGTATCTCCCGCAGGGAAGCTGCTACCATCAAATGTTTGCCCTCGTTAGACTCCCCTCTGGAAGCGCTTTCACGGCAAGCTGCAGATTCCCTCCTAACAGCAAGCTTTAGGATAGGGTACTGAATTGTAACTTACTTTCGCCTAATAATGCGATTTTGGCAAAGAGACTATCTCCCGCAGGGAAGCTGCTACCATCAAATGTTTGCCCTCATTAGACTCCCCTCTGGAAGCGCTTTCACTGCAAGCTGCAGATTCCCTCCTAACAGCAAGCTTTAGGATAGGGTACTGAATTGTAACTTACTTTCGCCTAATAATGCGATTTTGGCAAAGAGAGTATCTCCCGCAGGGAAGCTGCTACCGTCAAATGTTTGCCCTCGTTAGACTCCCCTCTGGAAGCGCTGTCACTGCAAGCTGCAGATTCCCTCTTAACAGCAAGCTTTAGGATAGGGTACTGAATTGTAACTTACTTTCGCCTAATAATGCGATTTTGGCAAAGAGAGTATCTCCCGCAGGGAAGCTGCTACCATCAAATGTTTGCCCTCGTTAGACTCCCCTCTGGAAGCGCTGTCACTGCAAGCTGCAGATTCCCTCCTAACAGCAAGCTTTAGGATAGGGTACTGAATTGTAACTTACTTTCGCCTAATAATGCGATTATGGCAAAGAGAGTATCTCCCGCAGGGAAGCTGCTACCATCAAATGTTTGCCCTCATTAGACTCCCCTCTGGAAGCGCTTTCACTGCAAGCTGCAGATTCCCTCCTAACAGCAAGCTTTAGGATAGGGTACTGAATTGTAACTTACTTTCGCCTAATAATGCGATTTTGGCAAAGAGAGTATCTCCCGCAGGGAAGCTGCTACCGTCAAATGTTTGCCCTCGTTAGACTCCCCTCTGGAAGCGCTGTCACTGCAAGCTGCAGATTCCCTCCTAACAGCAAGCTTTAGGATAGGGTACTGAATTGTAACTTACTTTCGCCTAATAATGCGATTTTGGCAAAGAGAGTATCTCCCGCAGGGAAGCTGCTACCATCAAATGTTTGCCCTCGTTAGACTCCCCTCTGGAAGCGCTGTCACTGCAAGCTGCAGATTCCCTCCTAACAGCAAGCTTTAGGATAGGGTACTGAATTGTAACTTACTTTCGCCTAATAATGCGATTTTGGCAAAGAGAGTATCTCCCGCAGGGAAGCTGCTACCATCAAATGTTTGCCCTCATTAGACTCCCCTCTGGAAGCGCTTTCACTGCAAGCTGCAGATTCCCTCCTAACAGCAAGCTTTAGGATAGGGTACTGAATTGTAACTTACTTTCGCCTAATAATGCGATTTTGGCAAAGAGAGTATCTCCCGCAGGGAAGCTGCTACCATCAAATGTTTGCCCTCGTTAGACTCCCCTCTGGAAGCGCTGTCACTGCAAGCTGCAGATTCCCTCCTAACAGCAAGCTTTAGGATAGGGTACTGAATTGTAACTTACTTTCGCCTAATAATGCGATTTTGGCAAAGAGAGTATCTCCCGCAGGGAAGCTGCTACCATCAAATGTTTGCCCTCGTTAGACTCCCCTCTGGAAGCGCTTTCACGGCAAGCTGCAGATTCCCTCCTAACAGCAAGCTTTAGGATAGGGTACTGAATTGTAACTTACTTTCGCCTAATAATGCGATTTTGGCAAAGAGAGTATCTCCCGCAGGGAAGCTGCTACCATCAAATGTTTGCCCTCGTTAGACTCCCCTCTGGAAGCGCTGTCACTGCAAGCTGCAGATTCCCTCCTAACAGCAAGCTTTAGGATAGGGTACTGAATTGTAACTTACTTTCGCCTAATAATGCGATTTTGGCAAAGAGAGTATCTCCCGCAGGGAAGCTGCTACCATCAAATGTTTGCCCTCATTAGACTCCCCTCTGGAAGCGCTTTCACTGCAAGCTGCAGATTCCCTCCTAACAGCAAGCTTTAGGATAGGGTACTGAATTGTAACTTACTTTCGCCTAATAATGCGATTTTGGCAAAGAGAGTACCTCCCGCAGGGAAGCTGCTACCATCAAATGTTTGCCCTCGTTAGACTCCCCTCTGGAAGCGCTGTCACTGCAAGCTGCAGATTCCCTCCTAACAGCAAGCTTTAGGATAGGGTACTGAATTGTAACTTACTTTCGCCTAATAATGCGATTTTGGCAAAGAGAGTATCTCCCGCAGGGAAGTTGCTACCGTCAAATGTTTGCCCTCATTAGACTCCCCTCTGGAAGCGCTTTCACTGCAAGCTGCAGATTCCCTCCTAACAGCAAGCTTTAGGATAGGGTACTGAATTGTAACTTACTTTCGCCTAATAATGCGATTTTGGCAAAGAGAGTATCTCCCGCAGGGAAGCTGCTACCATCAAATGTTTGCCCTCGTTAGACTCCCCTCTGGAAGCGCTGTCACTGCAAGCTGCAGATTCCCTCCTAACAGCAAGCTTTAGGATAGGGTACTGAATTGTAACTTACTTTCGCCTAATAATGCGATTATGGCAAAGAGAGTATCTCCCGCAGGGAAGCTGCTACCATCAAATGTTTGCCCTCATTAGACTCCCCTCTGGAAGCGCTGTCACTGCAAGCTGCAGATTCCCTCCTAACAGCAAGCTTTAGGATAGGGTACTGAATTGTAACTTACTTTCGCCTAATAATGCGATTTTGTCAAAGAGAGTATCTCCCGCAGGGAAGCTGCTACCATCAAATGTTTGCCCTCATTAGACACCCCTCTGGAAGCGCTTTCACTGCAAGCTGCAGATTCCCTCCTAACAGCAAGCTTTAGGATAGGGTACTGAATTGTAACTTACTTTCGCCTAATAATGCGATTTTGGCAAAGAGAGTATCTCCCGCAGGGAAGCTGCTACCATCAAATGTTTGCCCTCGTTAGACTCCCCTCTGGAAGCGCTGTCACTGCAAGCTGCAGATTCCCTCCTAACAGCAAGCTTTAGGATAGGGTACTGAATTGTAACTTACTTTCGCCTAATAATGCGATTTTGGCAAAGAGAGTATCTCCCGCAGGGAAGCTGCTACCATCAAATGTTTGCCCTCGTTAGACTCCCCTCTGGAAGCGCTTTCACGGCAAGCTGCAGATTCCCTCCTAACAGCAAGCTTTAGGATAGGGTACTGAATTGTAACTTACTTTCGCCTAATAATGCGATTTTGGCAAAGAGAGTATCTCCCGCAGGGAAGCTGCTACCATCAAATGTTTGCCCTCGTTAGACTCCCCTCTGGAAGCGCTTTCACGGCAAGCTGCAGATTCCCTCCTAACAGCAAGCTTTAGGATAGGGTACTGAATTGTAACTTACTTTCGCCTAATAATGCGATTTTGGCAAAGAGAGTATCTCCCGCAGGGAAGCTGCTACCATCAAATGTTTGCCCTCGTTAGACTCCCCTCTGGAAGCGCTTTCACTGCAAGCTGCAGATTCCCTCCTAACAGCAAGCTTTAGGATAGGGTACTGAATTGTAACTTACTTTCGCCTAATAATGCGATTTTGGCAAAGAGAGTATCTCCCGCAGGGAAGCTGCTACCATCAAATGTTTGCCCTCGTTAGACTCCCCTCTGGAAGCGCTGTCACTGCAAGCTGCAGATTCCCTCCTAACAGCAAGCTTTAGGATAGGGTACTGAATTGTAACTTACTTTCGCCTAATAATGCGATTTTGGCAAAGAGAGTATCTCCCGCAGGGAAGCTGCTACCATCAAATGTTTGCCCTCATTAGACTCCCCTCTGGAAGCGCTTTCACTGCAAGCTGCAGATTCCCTCCTAACAGCAAGCTTTAGGATAGGGTACTGAATTGTAACTTACTTTCGCCTAATAATGCGATTTTGGCAAAGAGAGTACCTCCCGCAGGGAAGCTGCTACCATCAAATGTTTGCCCTCGTTAGACTCCCCTCTGGAAGCGCTGTCACTGCAAGCTGCAGATTCCCTCCTAACAGCAAGCTTTAGGATAGGGTACTGAATTGTAACTTACTTTCGCCTAATAATGCGATTTTGGCAAAGAGAGTATCTCCCGCAGGGAAGTTGCTACCGTCAAATGTTTGCCCTCATTAGACTCCCCTCTGGAAGCGCTTTCACTGCAAGCTGCAGATTCCCTCCTAACAGCAAGCTTTAGGATAGGGTACTGAATTGTAACTTACTTTCGCCTAATAATGCGATTTTGGCAAAGAGAGTATCTCCCGCAGGGAAGCTGCTACCATCAAATGTTTGCCCTCGTTAGACTCCCCTCTGGAAGCGCTGTCACGGCAAGCTGCAGATTCCCTCCTAACAGCAAGCTTTAGGATAGGGTACTGAATTGTAACTTACTTTCGCCTAATAACGCGATTATGGCAAAGAGAGTATCTCCCGCAGGGAAGCTGCTACCATCAAATGTTTGCCCTCATTAGACTCCCCTCTGGAAGCGCTTTCACTGCAAGCTGCAGATTCCCTCCTAACAGCAAGCTTTAGGATAGGGTACTGAATTGTAACTTACTTTCGCCTAATAATGCGATTTTGGCAAAGAGAGTATCTCCCGCAGGGAAGCTGCTACCGTCAAATGTTTGCCCTCATTAGACTCCCCTCTGGAAGCGCTTTCACTGCAAGCTGCAGATTCCCTCCTAACAGCAAGCTTTAGGATAGGGTACTGAATTGTAACTTACTTTCGCCTAATAATGCGATTATGGCAAAGAGAGTATCTCCCGCAGGGAAGCTGCTACCATCAAATGTTTGCCCTCATTAGACTCCCCTCTGGAAGCGCTTTCACTGCAAGCTGCAGATTCCCTCCTAACAGCAAGCTTTAGGATAGGGTACTGAATTGTAACTTACTTTCGCCTAATAATGCGATTTTGGCAAAGAGAGTATCTCCCGCAGGGAAGCTGCTACCATCAAATGTTTGCCCTCATTAGACTCCCCTCTGGAAGCGCTTTCACGGCAAGCTGCAGATTCCCTCCTAACAGCAAGCTTTAGGATAGGGTACTGAATTGTAACTTACTTTCGCCTAATAATGCGATTTTGGCAAAGAGAGTATCTCCCGCAGGGAAGCTGCTACCATCAAATGTTTGCCTTCGTTAGACTCCCCTCTGGAAGCGCTGTCACTGCAAGCTGCAGATTCCCTCCTAACAGCAAGCTTTAGGATAGGGTACTGAATTGTAACTTACTTTCGCCTAATAATGCGATTTTGGCAAAGAGAGTATCTCCCGCAGGGAAGCTGCTACCATCAAATGTTTGCCCTCATTAGACTCCCCTCTGGAAGCGCTTTCACGGCAAGCTGCAGATTCCCTCCTAACAGCAAGCTTTAGGATAGGGTACTGAATTGTAACTTACTTTCGCCTAATAATACGATTTTGGCAAAGAGAGTATCTCCCGCAGGGAAGCTGCTACCGTCAAATGTTTGCCCTCATTAGACTCCCCTCTGGAAGCGCTTTCACTGCAAGCTGCAGATTCCCTCCTAACAGCAAGCTTTAGGATAGGGTACTGAATTGTAACTTACTTTCGCCTAATAATGCGATTTTGGCAAAGAGAGTACCTCCCGCAGGGAAGCTGCTACCATCAAATGTTTGCCCTCGTTAGACTCCCCTCTGGAAGCGCTGTCACTGCAAGCTGCAGATTCCCTCCTAACAGCAAGCTTTAGGATAGGGTACTGAATTGTAACTTACTTTCGCCTAATAATGCGATTTTGGCAAAGAGAGTATCTCCCGCAGGGAAGCTGCTACCGTCAAATGTTTGCCCTCATTAGACTCCCCTCTGGAAGCGCTTTCACTGCAAGCTGCAGATTCCCTCCTAACAGCAAGCTTTAGGATAGGGTACTGAATTGTAACTTACTTTCGCCTAATAATGCGATTTTGGCAAAGAGAGTATCTCCCGCAGGGAAGCTGCTACCATCAAATGTTTGCCCTCGTTAGACTCCCCTCTGGAAGCGCTGTCACGGCAAGCTGCAGATTCCCTCCTAACAGCAAGCTTTAGGATAGGGTACTGAATTGTAACTTACTTTCGCCTAATAACGCGATTATGGCAAAGAGAGTATCTCCCGCAGGGAAGCTGCTACCATCAAATGTTTGCCCTCATTA
Source organism: Phaenicophaeus curvirostris (assembly GCF_032191515.1). Taxonomy (NCBI): domain Eukaryota; kingdom Metazoa; phylum Chordata; class Aves; order Cuculiformes; family Cuculidae; genus Phaenicophaeus; species Phaenicophaeus curvirostris. The sequence goes on from NW_027207148.1 coordinate 8,544, forward strand.
GACTCCCCTCTGGAAGCGCTTTCACTGCAAGCTGCAGATTCCCTCCTAACAGCAAGCTTTAGGATAGGGTACTGAATTGTAACTTACTTTCGCCTAATAATGCGATTTTGGCAAAGAGAGTATCTCCCGCAGGGAAGCTGCTACCGTCAAATGTTTGCCCTCATTAGACTCCCCTCTGGAAGCGCTTTCACTGCAAGCTGCAGATTCCCTCCTAACAGCAAGCTTTAGGATAGGGTACTGAATTGTAACTTACTTTCGCCTAATAATGCGATTATGGCAAAGAGAGTATCTCCCGCAGGGAAGCTGCTACCATCAAATGTTTGCCCTCGTTAGACTCCCCTCTGGAAGCGCTTTCACTGCAAGCTGCAGATTCCCTCCTAACAGCAAGCTTTAGGATAGGGTACTGAATTGTAACTTACTTTCGCCTAATAATGCGATTTTGGCAAAGAGAGTATCTCCCGCAGGGAAGCTGCTACCATCAAATGTTTGCCCTCATTAGACTCCCCTCTGGAAGCGCTTTCACGGCAAGCTGCAGATTCCCTCCTAACAGCAAGCTTTAGGATAGGGTACTGAATTGTAACTTACTTTCGCCTAATAATGCGATTTTGGCAAAGAGAGTATCTCCCGCAGGGAAGCTGCTACCATCAAATGTTTGCCTTCGTTAGACTCCCCTCTGGAAGCGCTGTCACTGCAAGCTGCAGATTCCCTCCTAACAGCAAGCTTTAGGATAGGGTACTGAATTGTAACTTACTTTCGCCTAATAATGCGATTTTGGCAAAGAGAGTATCTCCCGCAGGGAAGCTGCTACCATCAAATGTTTGCCCTCATTAGACTCCCCTCTGGAAGCGCTTTCACGGCAAGCTGCAGATTCCCTCCTAACAGCAAGCTTTAGGATAGGGTACTGAATTGTAACTTACTTTCGCCTAATAATACGATTTTGGCAAAGAGAGTATCTCCCGCAGGGAAGCTGCTACCGTCAAATGTTTGCCCTCATTAGACTCCCCTCTGGAAGCGCTTTCACTGCAAGCTGCAGATTCCCTCCTAACAGCAAGCTTTAGGATAGGGTACTGAATTGTAACTTACTTTCGCCTAATAATGCGATTTTGGCAAAGAGAGTACCTCCCGCAGGGAAGCTGCTACCATCAAATGTTTGCCCTCATTAGACTCCCCTCTGGAAGCGCTTTCACTGCAAGCTGCAGATTCCCTCCTAACAGCAAGCTTTAGGATAGGGTACTGAATTGTAACTTACTTTCGCCTAATAATGCGATTTTGGCAAAGAGAGTATCTCCCGCAGGGAAGCTGCTACCGTCAAATGTTTGCCCTCATTAGACTCCCCTCTGGAAGCGCTTTCACTGCAAGCTGCAGATTCCCTCCTAACAGCAAGCTTTAGGATAGGGTACTGAATTGTAACTTACTTTCGCCTAATAATGCGATTATGGCAAAGAGAGTATCTCCCGCAGGGAAGCTGCTACCATCAAATGTTTGCCCTCGTTAGACTCCCCTCTGGAAGCGCTTTCACTGCAAGCTGCAGATTCCCTCCTAACAGCAAGCTTTAGGATAGGGTACTGAATTGTAACTTACTTTCGCCTAATAATGCGATTTTGGCAAAGAGAGTATCTCCCGCAGGGAAGCTGCTACCATCAAATGTTTGCCTTCGTTAGACTCCCCTCTGGAAGCGCTGTCACTGCAAGCTGCAGATTCCCTCCTAACAGCAAGCTTTAGGATAGGGTACTGAATTGTAACTTACTTTCGCCTAATAATGCGATTTTGGCAAAGAGAGTATCTCCCGCAGGGAAGCTGCTACCATCAAATGTTTGCCCTCATTAGACTCCCCTCTGGAAGCGCTTTCACGGCAAGCTGCAGATTCCCTCCTAACAGCAAGCTTTAGGATAGGGTACTGAATTGTAACTTACTTTCGCCTAATAATACGATTTTGGCAAAGAGAGTATCTCCCGCAGGGAAGCTGCTACCGTCAAATGTTTGCCCTCATTAGACTCCCCTCTGGAAGCGCTTTCACTGCAAGCTGCAGATTCCCTCCTAACAGCAAGCTTTAGGATAGGGTACTGAATTGTAACTTACTTTCGCCTAATAATGCGATTATGGCAAAGAGAGTATCTCCCGCAGGGAAGCTGCTACCATCAAATGTTTGCCCTCATTAGACTCCCCTCTGGAAGCGCTTTCACTGCAAGCTGCAGATTCCCTCCTAACAGCAAGCTTTAGGATAGGGTACTGAATTAAAACTTACTTTCGCCTAATAATGCGATTTTGGCAAAGAGAGTATCTCCCGCAGGGAAGCTGCTACCATCAAATGTTTGCCCTCATTAGACTCCCCTCTGGAAGCGCTTTCACTGCAAGCTGCAGATTCCCTCCTAACAGCAAACTTTAGGAGAGGGTACTGAATTGTAACTTACTTTCGCCTAATAATACGATTTTGGCAAAGAGAGTATCTCCCGCAGGGAAGCTGCTACCGTCAAATGTTTGCCCTCATTAGACTCCCCTCTGGAAGCGCTTTCACTGCAAGCTGCAGATTCCCTCCTAACAGCAAGCTTTAGGATAGGGTACTGAATTGTAACTTACTTTCGCCTAATAATGCGATTATGGCAAAGAGAGTATCTCCCGCAGGGAAGCTGCTACCATCAAATGTTTGCCCTCATTAGACTCCCCTCTGGAAGCGCTTTCACGGCAAGCTGCAGATTCCCTCCTAACAGCAAGCTTTAGGATAGGGTACTGAATTGTAACTTACTTTCGCCTAATAACGCGATTATGGCAAAGAGAGTATCTCCCGCAGGGAAGCTGCTACCATCAAATGTTTGCCCTCATTAGACTCCCCTCTGGAAGCGCTTTCACTGCAAGCTGCAGATTCCCTCCTAACAGCAAGCTTTAGGATAGGGTACTGAATTGTAACTTACTTTCGCTTAATAATGCGATTTTGGCAAAGAGAGTATCTCCCGCAGGGAAGCTTCTACCATCAAATGTTTGCCCTCATTAGACTCCCCTCTGGAAGCGCTTTCACTGCAAGCTGCAGATTCCCTCCTAACAGCAAGCTTTAGGATAGGGTACTGAATTGTAACTTACTTTCGCCTAATAATGCGATTTTGGCAAAGAGAGTATCTCCCGCAGGGAAGCTGCTACCATCAAATGTTTGCCCTCGTTAGACTCCCCTCTGGAAGCGCTGTCACTGCAAGCTGCAGATTCCCTCCTAACAGCAAGCTTTAGGATAGGGTACTGAATTGTAACTTACTTTCGCCTAATAATGCGATTTTGGCAAAGAGAGTATCTCCCGCAGGGAAGCTGCTACCATCAAATGTTTGCCCTCATTAGACTCCCCTCTGGAAGCGCTTTCACTGCAAGCTGCAGATTCCCTCCTAACAGCAAGCTTTAGGATAGGGTACTGAATTGTAACTTACTTTCGCCTAATAATGCGATTTTGGCAAAGAGACTATCTCCCGCAGGGAAGCTGCTACCATCAAATGTTTGCCCTCATTAGACTCCCCTCTGGAAGCGCTGTCACTGCAAGCTGCAGATTCCCTCCTAACAGCAAGCTTTAGGATAGGGTACTGAATTGTAACTTACTTTCGCCTAATAATGCGATTATGGCAAAGAGAGTATCTCCCGCAGGGAAGCTGCTACCATCAAATGTTTGCCCTCATTAGACTCCCCTCTGGAAGCGCTGTCACTGCAAGCTGCAGATTCCCTCCTAACAGCAAGCTTTAGGATAGGGTACTGAATTGTAACTTACTTTCGCCTAATAATGCGATTTTGTCAAAGAGAGTATCTCCCGCAGGGAAGCTGCTACCATCAAATGTTTGCCCTCATTAGACACCCCTCTGGAAGCGCTTTCACTGCAAGCTGCAGATTCCCTCCTAACAGCAAGCTTTAGGATAGGGTACTGAATTGTAACTTACTTTCGCCTAATAATGCGATTTTGGCAAAGAGAGTATCTCCCGCAGGGAAGCTGCTACCATCAAATGTTTGCCCTCGTTAGACTCCCCTCTGGAAGCGCTGTCACTGCAAGCTGCAGATTCCCTCCTAACAGCAAGCTTTAGGATAGGGTACTGAATTGTAACTTACTTTCGCCTAATAATGCGATTTTGGCAAAGAGAGTATCTCCCGCAGGGAAGCTGCTACCATCAAATGTTTGCCCTCATTAGACTCCCCTCTGGAAGCGCTTTCACTGCAAGCTGCAGATTCCCTCCTAACAGCAAGCTTTAGGATAGGGTACTGAATTGTAACTTACTTTCGCCTAATAATGCGATTTTGGCAAAAAGAGTATCTCCCGCAGGGAAGCTGCTACCATCAAATGTTTGCCCTCATTAGACTCCCCTCTGGAAGCGCTTTCACGGCAAGCTGCAGATTCCCTCCTAACAGCAAGCTTTAGGATAGGGTACTGAATTGTAACTTACTTTCGCCTAATAATGCCATTTTGGAAAAGAGAGTATCTCCCGCAGGGAACCTGCTACCATCAAATGTTTGCCCTCATTAGACTCCCCTCTGGAAGCGCTGTCACTGCAAGCTGCAGATTCCCTCCTAACAGCAAGCTTTAGGATAGGGTACTGAATTGTAACTTACTTTCGCCTAATAATGCGATTTTGGCAAAGAGAGTATCTCCCGCAGGGAAGCTGCTACCATCAAATGTTTGCCCTCATTAGACTCCCCTCTGGAAGCGCTTTCACTGCCAGCTGCAGATTCCCTCCTAACAGCAAGCTTTAGGATAGGGTACTGAATTGTAACTTACTTTCGCCTAATAATGCGATTTTGGCAAAGAGAGTATCTCCCGCAGGGAAGCTGCTACCATCAAATGTTTGCCCTCATTAGACTCCCCTCTGGAAGCGCTTTCACTGCAAGCTGCAGATTCCCTCCTAACAGCAAGCTTTAGGATAGGGTACTGAATTGTAACTTACTTTCGCCTAATAATGCGATTTTGGCAAAGAGAGTATCTCCCGCAGGGAAGCTGCTACCATCAAATGTTTGCCCTCATTAGACTCCCCTCTGGAAGCGCTGTCACTGCAAGCTGCAGATTCCCTCCTAACAGCAAGCTTTAGGATAGGGTACTGAATTGTAACTTACTTTCGCCTAATAATGCGATTTTGGCAAAGAGAGTATCTCCCGCAGGGAAGCTGCTACCATCAAATGTTTGCCCTCATTAGACTCCCCTCTGGAAGCGCTTTCACTGCAAGCTGCAGATTCCCTCCTAACAGCAAGCTTTAGGATAGGGTACTGAATTGTAACTTACTTTCGCCTAATAATGCGATTTTGGCAAAGAGAGTATCTCCCGCAGGGAAGCTGCTACCATCAAATGTTTGCCCTCATTAGACTCCCCTCTGGAAGCGCTTTCACTGCAAGCTGCAGATTCCCTCCTAACAGCAAGCTTTAGGATAGGGTACTGAATTGTAACTTACTTTCGCCTAATAATGCGATTTTGGCAAAGAGAGTATCTCCCGCAGGGAAGCTGCTACCATCAAATGTTTGCCCTCATTAGACTCCCCTCTGGAAGCGCTTTCACTGCAAGCTGCAGATTCCCTCCTAACAGCAAGCTTTAGGATAGGGTACTGAATTGTAACTTACTTTCGCCTAATAATGCGATTTTGGCAAAGAGAGTATCTCCCGCAGGGAAGCTGCTACCATCAAATGTTTGCCCTCATTAGACTCCCCTCTGGAAGCGCTTTCACGGCAAGCTGCAGATTCCCTCCTAACAGCAAGCTTTAGGATAGGGTACTGAATTGTAACTTACTTTCGCCTAATAAGGCGATTTTGGCAAAGAGAGTATCTCCCGCAGGGAAGCTGCTACCGTCAAATGTTTGCCCTCATTAGACTCCCCTCTGGAAGCGCTTTCACTGCAAGCTGCAGATTCCCTCCTAACAGCAAGCTTTAGGATAGGGTACTGAATTGTAACTTACTTTCGCCTAATAATGCGATTTTGGCAAAGAGAGTATCTCCCGCAGGGAAGCTGCTACCATCAAATGTTTGCCCTCATTAGACTCCCCTCTGGAAGCGCTTTCACTGCAAGCTGCAGATTCCCTCCTAACAGCAAGCTTTAGGATAGGGTACTGAATTGTAACTTACTTTCGCCTAATAATGCGATTTTGGCAAAGAGAGTATCTCCCGCAGGGAAGCTGCTACCATCAAATGTTTGCCCTCATTAGACTCCCCTCTGGAAGCGCTTTCACGGCAAGCTGCAGATTCCCTCCTAACAGCAAGCTTTAGGATAGGGTACTGAATTGTAACTTACTTTCGCCTAATAATGCCATTTTGGAAAAGAGAGTATCTCCCGCAGGGAAGCTGCTACCATCAAATGTTTGCCCTCATTAGACTCCCCTCTGGAAGCGCTGTCACTGCAAGCTGCAGATTCCCTCCTAACAGCAAGCTTTAGGATAGGGTACTGAATTGTAACTTACTTTCGCCTAATAATGCGATTATGGCAAAGAGAGTATCTCCCGCAGGGAACCTGCTACCATCAAATGTTTGCCCTCATTAGACTCCCCTCTGGAATCGCTTTCACGGCAAGCTGCAGATTCCCTCCTAACAGCAAGCTTTAGGATAGGGTACTGAATTGTAACTTACTTTCGCCTAATAACGCGATTTTGGCAAAGAGACTATCTCCCGCAGGGAAGCTGCTACCATCAAATGTTTGCCCTCGTTAGACTCCCCTCTGGAAGCGCTTTCACTGCAAGCTGCAGATTCCCTCCTAACAGCAAGCTTTAGGATAGGGTACTGAATTGTAACTTACTTTCGCCAAATAAGGCGATTTTGGCAAAGAGAGTATCTCCCGCAGGGAAGCTGCTACCATCAAATGTTTGCCCTCATTAGACTCCCCTCTGGAAGCGCTTTCACTGCAAGCTGCAGATTCCCTCCTAACAGCAAGCTTTAGGATAGGGTACTGAATTGTAACTTACTTTCGCCTAATAATGCGATTTTGGCAAAGAGAGTATCTCCCGCAGGGAAGCTGCTACCATCAAATGTTTGCCCTCATTAGACTCCCCTCTGGAAGCGCTTTCACTGCAAGCTGCAGATTCCCTCCTAACAGCAAGCTTTAGGACAGGGTACTGAATTGTAACTTACTTTCGCCTATTAATGCGATTTTGGCAAAGAGAGTATCTCCCGCAGGGAAGCAGCTACCGTCAAATGTTTGCCCTCATTAGACTCCCCTCTGGAAGCGCTTTCACTGCAAGCTGCAGATTCCCTCCTAACAGCAAGCTTTAGGATAGGGTACTGAATTGTAACTTACTTTCGCCTAATAATGCGATTTTGGCAAAGAGAGTATCTCCTGCAGGGAAGCTGCTACCATCAAATGTTTGCCCTCATTAGACTCCCCTCTGGAAGCGCTTTCACTGCAAGCTGCAGATTCCCTCCTAACAGCAAGCTTTAGGATAGGGTACTGAATTGTAACTTACTTTCGCCTAATAATGCGATTTTGGCAAAGAGAGTATCTCCCGCAGGGAAGCTGCTACCATCAAATGTTTGCCCTCATTAGACTCCCCTCTGGAAGCGCTTTCACTGCAAGCTGCAGATTCCCTCCTAACAGCAAGCTTTAGGATAGGGTACTGAATTGTAACTTACTTTCGCCTAATAATGCGATTTTGGCAAAGAGAGTATCTCCCGCAGGGAACCTGCTACCATCAAATGTTTGCCCTCATTAGACTCCCCTCTGGAAGCGCTTTCACGGCAAGCTGCAGATTCCCTCCTAACAGCAAGCTTTAGGATAGGGTACTGAATTGTAACTTACTTTCGCCTAATAACGCGATTTTGGCAAAGAGACTATCTCCCGCAGGGAAGCTGCTACCATCAAATGTTTGCCCTCGTTAGACTCCCCTCTGGAAGCGCTTTCACTGCAAGCTGCAGATTCCCTCCTAACAGCAAGCTTTAGGATAGGGTACTGAATTGTAACTTACTTTCGCCAAATAAGGCGATTTTGGCAAAGAGAGTATCTCCCGCAGGGAAGCTGCTACCATCAAATGTTTGCCCTCATTAGACTCCCCTCTGGAAGCGCTTTCACGGCAAGCTGCAGATTCCCTCCTAACAGCAAGCTTTAGGATAGGGTACTGAATTGTAACTTACTTTCGCCTAATAAATCGATTTTGTCAAAGAGAGTATCTCCCGCAGGGAAGCTGCTACCATCAAATGTTTGCCCTCATTAGACTCCCCTCTGGAAGCGCTTTCACTGCAAGCTGCAGATTCCCTCCTAACAGCAAGCTTTAGGATAGGGTACTGAATTGTAACTTACTTTCGCCTAATAATGCGATTTTGGCAAAGAGAGTATCTCCCGCAGGGAACCTGCTACCATCAAATGTTTGCCCTCATTAGACTCCCCTCTGGAAGCGCTGTCACTGCAAGCTGCAGATTCCCTCCTAACAGCAAGCTTTAGGATAGGGTACTGAATTGTAACTTACTTTCGCCTAATAATGCGATTTTGGCAAAGAGAGTATCTCCCGCAGGGAAGCTGCTACCATCAAATGTTTGCCCTCATTAGACTCCCCTCTGGAAGCGCTTTCACGGCAAGCTGCAGATTCCCTCCTAACAGCAAGCTTTAGGATAGGGTACTGAATTGTAACTTACTTTCGCCTAATAATGCGATTTTGGCAAAGAGAGTATCTCCCGCAGGGAAGCTGCTACCATCAAATGTTTGCCCTCATTAGACTCCCCTCTGGAAGCGCTTTCACGGCAAGCTGCAGATTCCCTCCTAACAGCAAGCTTTAGGATAGGGTACTGAATTGTAACTTACTTTCGCCTAATAATGCGATTTTGGCAAAGAGAGTATCTCCCGCAGGGAAGCTGCTACCATCAAATGTTTGCCCTCATTAGACTCCCCTCTGGAAGCGCTTTCACTGCAAGCTGCAGATTCCCTCCTAACAGCAAGCTTTAGGATAGGGTACTGAATTGTAACTTACTTTCGCCTAATAATGCGATTTTGGCAAAAAGAGTATCTCCCGCAGGGAAGCTGCTACCATCAAATGTTTGCCCTCATTAGACTCCCCTCTGGAAGCGCTTTCACGGCAAGCTGCAGATTCCCTCCTAACAGCAAGCTTTAGGATAGGGTACTGAATTGTAACTTACTTTCGCCTAATTAAGCGATTTTGGCAAAGAGAGTATCTCCCGCAGGGAACCTGCTACCATCAAATGTTTGCCCTCATTAGACTCCCCTCTGGAAGCGCTGTCACTGCAAGCTGCAGATTCCCTCCTAACAGCAAGCTTTAGGATAGGGTACTGAATTGTAACTTACTTTCGCCTAATAATGCGATTTTGGCAAAGAGAGTATCTCCCGCAGGGAAGCTGCTACCATCAAATGTTTGCCCTCATTAGACTCCCCTCTGGAAGCGCTTTCACTGCAAGCTGCAGATTCCCTCCTAACAGCAAGCTTTAGGATAGGGTACTGAATTGTAACTTACTTTCGCCTAATAATGCGATTTTGGCAAAGAGAGTATCTCCCGCAGGGAAGCTGCTACCATCAAATGTTTGCCCTCATTAGACTCCCCTCTGGAAGCGCTTTCACGGCAAGCTGCAGATTCCCTCCTAACAGCAAGCTTTAGGATAGGGTACTGAATTGTAACTTACTTTCGCCTAATAATGCCATTTTGGAAAAGATAGTATCTCCCGCAGGGAAGCTGCTACCATCAAATGTTTGCCCTCATTAGACTCCCCTCTGGAAGCGCTGTCACTGCAAGCTGCAGATTCCCTCCTAACAGCAAGCTTTAGGATAGGGTACTGAATTGTAACTTACTTTCGCCTAATAATGCGATTTTGGCAAAGAGAGTATCTCCCGCAGGGAAGCTGCTACCATCAAATGTTTGCCCTCATTAGACTCCCCTCTGGAAGCGCTTTCACTGCAAGCTGCAGATTCCCTCCTAACAGCAAGCTTTAGGATAGGGTACTGAATTGTAACTTACTTTCGCCTAATAATGCGATTTTGGCAAAGAGAGTATCTCCCGCAGGGAAGCTGCTACCATCAAATGTTTGCCCTCATTAGACTCCCCTCTGGAAGCGCTTTCACTGCAAGCTGCAGATTCCCTCCTAACAGCAAGCTTTAGGATAGGGTACTGAATTGTAACTTACTTTCGCCTAATAATGCGATTTTGGCAAAAAGAGTATCTCCCGCAGGGAAGCTGCTACCATCAAATGTTTGCCCTCATTAGACTCCCCTCTGGAAGCGCTTTCACGGCAAGCTGCAGATTCCCTCCTAACAGCAAGCTTTAGGATAGGGTACTGAATTGTAACTTACTTTCGCCTAATAATGCGATTTTGGCAAAGAGAGTATCTCCCGCAGGGAAGCTGCTACCATCAAATGTTTGCCCTCATTAGACTCCCCTCTGGAAGCGCTTTCACTGCAAGCTGCAGATTCCCTCCTAACAGCAAGCTTTAGGATAGGGTACTGAATTGTAACTTACTTTCGCCTAATAATGCGATTTTGGCAAAGAGAGTATCTCCCGCAGGGAAGCTGCTACCGTCAAATGTTTGCCCTCATTAGACTCCCCTCTGGAAGCGCTTTCACTGCAAGCTGCAGATTCCCTCCTAACAGCAAGATTTAGGATAGGGTACTGAATTGTAACTTACTTTCGCCTAATAATGCGATTTTGGCAAAGAGAGTATCTCCCGCAGGGAAGCTGCTACCATCAAATGTTTGCCCTCATTAGACTCCCCTCTGGAAGCGCTTTCACTGCAAGCTGCAGATTCCCTCCTAACAGCAAGCTTTAGGATAGGGTACTGAATTGTAACTTACTTTCGCCTAATAATGCGATTTTGGCAAAGAGAGTATCTCCCGCAGGGAAGCTGCTACCATCAAATGTTTGCCCTCATTAGACTCCCCTCTGGAAGCGCTTTCACGGCAAGCTGCAGATTCCCTCCTAACAGCAAGCTTTAGGATAATGTACTGAATTGTAACTTACTTTCGCCTAATAATGCGATTTTGGCAAAGAGAGTATCTCCCGCAGGGAAGCTGCTACCATCAAATGTTTGCCCTCGTTAGACTCCCCTCTGGAAGCGCTGTCACTGCAAGCTGCAGATTCCCTCCTAACAGCAAGCTTTAGGATAGGGTACTGAATTGTAACTTACTTTCGCCTAATAATGCGATTTTGGCAAAGAGAGTATCTCCCGCAGGGAAGCTGCTACCATCAAATGTTTGCCCTCATTAGACTCCCCTCTGGAAGCGCTTTCACTGCAAGCTGCAGATTCCCTCCTAACAGCAAGCTTTAGGATAGGGTACTGAATTGTAACTTACTTTCGCCTTATAACGCGATTTTGGCAAAGAGAGTATCTCCCGCAGGGAAGCTGCTACCATCAAATGTTTGCCCTCGTTAGACTCCCCTCTGGAAGCGCTGTCACTGCAAGCTGCAGATTCCCTCCTAACAGCAAGCTTTAGGATAGGGTACTGAATTGTAACTTACTTTCGCCTAATAATGCGATTTTGGCAAAGAGAGTATCTCCCGCAGGGAAGCTGCTACCATCAAATGTTTGCCCTCATTAGACTCCCCTCTGGAAGCGCTTTCACTGCAAGCTGCAGATTCCCTCCTAACAGCAAGCTTTAGGATAGGGTACTGAATTGTAACTTACTTTCGCCTAATAATGCGATTTTGGCAAAGAGAGTATCTCCCGCAGGGAAGCTGCTACCATCAAATGTTTGCCCTCATTAGACTCCCCTCTGGAAGCGCTTTCACTGCAAGCTGCAGATTCCCTCCTAACAGCAAGCTTTAGGATAGGGTACTGAATTGTAACTTACTTTCGCCTAATTAAGCGATTTTGGCAAAGAGAGTATCTCCCGCAGGGAACCTGCTACCATCAAATGTTTGCCCTCATTAGACTCCCCTCTGGAAGCGCTGTCACTGCAAGCTGCAGATTCCCTCCTAACAGCAAGCTTTAGGATAGGGTACTGAATTGTAACTTACTTTCGCCTAATAATGCGATTTTGGCAAAGAGAGTATCTCCCGCAGGGAAGCTGCTACCATCAAATGTTTGCCCTCATTAGACTCCCCTCTGGAAGCGCTTTCACTGCAAGCTGCAGATTCCCTCCTAACAGCAAGCTTTAGGATAGGGTACTGAATTGTAACTTACTTTCGCCTAATAATGCGATTTTGGCAAAGAGACTATCTCCCGCAGGGAAGCTGCTACCGTCAAATGTTTGCCCTCATTAGACTCCCCTCTGGAAGCGCTTTCACTGCAAGCTGCAGATTCCCTCCTAACAGCAAGATTTAGGATAGGGTACTGAATTGTAACTTACTTTCGCCTAATAATGCGATTTTGGCAAAGAGAGTATCTCCCGCAGGGAAGCTGCTACCATCAAATGTTTGCCCTCATTAGACTCCCCTCTGGAAGCGCTTTCACTGCAAGCTGCAGATTCCCTCCTAACAGCAAGCTTTAGGATAGGGTACTGAATTGTAACTTACTTTCGCCTAATAATGCGATTTTGGCAAAGAGAGTATCTCCCGCAGGGAAGCTGCTACCATCAAATGTTTGCCCTCATTAGACTCCCCTCTGGAAGCGCTGTCACTGCAAGCTGCAGATTCCCTCCTAACAGCAAGCTTTAGGATAGGGTACTGAATTGTAACTTACTTTCGCCTAATAATGCGATTTTGGCAAAGAGAGTATCTCCCGCAGGGAAGCTGCTACCATCAAATGTTTGCCCTCGTTAGACTCCCCTCTGGAAGCGCTGTCACTGCAAGCTGCAGATTCCCTCCTAACAGCAAGCTTTAGGATAGGGTACTGAATTGTAACTTACTTTCGCCTAATAATGCGATTTTGGCAAAGAGAGTATCTCCCGCAGGGAAGCTGCTACCATCAAATGTTTGCCCTCATTAGACTCCCCTCTGGAAGCGCTTTCACTGCAAGCTGCAGATTCCCTCCTAACAGCAAGCTTTAGGATAGGGTACTGAATTGTAACTTACTTTCGCCTAATAACGCGATTTTGGCAAAGAGAGTATCTCCCGCAGGGAAGCTGCTACCATCAAATGTTTGCCCTCGTTAGACTCCCCTCTGGAAGCGCTATCACTGCAAGCTGCAGATTCCCTCCTAACAGCAAGCTTTAGGATAGGGTACTGAATTGTAACTTACTTTCGCCTAATAATGCGATTTTGGCAAAGAGAGTATCTCCCGCAGGGAAGCTGCTACCATCAAATGTTTGCCCTCATTAGACTCCCCTCTGGAAGCGCTTTCACTGCAAGCTGCAGATTCCCTCCTAACAGCAAGCTTTAGGATAGGGTACTGAATTGTAACTTACTTTCGCCTAATAATGCGATTTTGGCAAAGAGAGTATCTCCCGCAGGGAAGCTGCTACCATCAAATGTTTGCCCTCATTAGACTCCCCTCTGGAAGCGCTTTCACTGCAAGCTGCAGATTCCCTCCTAACAGCAAGCTTTAGGATAGGGTACTGAATTGTAACTTACTTTCGCCTAATAATGCGATTTTGGCAAAGAGAGTATCTCCCGCAGGGAACCTGCTACCATCAAATGTTTGCCCTCATTAGACTCCCCTCTGGAAGCGCTGTCACTGCAAGCTGCAGATTCCCTCCTAACAGCAAGCTTTAGGATAGGGTACTGAATTGTAACTTACTTTCGCCTAATAATGCGATTTTGGCAAAGAGAGTATCTCCCGCAGGGAAGCTGCTACCATCAAATGTTTGCCCTCATTAGACTCCCCTCTGGAAGCGCTTTCACTGCAAGCTGCAGATTCCCTCCTAACAGCAAGCTTTAGGATAGGGTACTGAATTGTAACTTACTTTCGCCTAATAATGCGATTTTGGCAAAGAGACTATCTCCCGCAGGGAAGATGCTACCATCAAATGTTTGCCCTCATTAGACTCCCCTCTGGAAGCGCTTTCACTGCAAGCTGCAGATTCCCTCCTAACAGCAAGCTTTAGGATAGGGTACTGAATTGTAAATTACTTTCGCCTAATAATGCGATTTTGGCAAAAAGAGTATCTCCCGCAGGGAAGCTGCTACCATCAAATGTTTGCCCTCATTAGACTCCCCTCTGGAAGCGCTTTCACGGCAAGCTGCAGATTCCCTCCTAACAGCAAGCTTTAGGATAGGGTACTGAATTGTAACTTACTTTCGCCTAATAATGCGATTTTGGAAAAGAGAGTATCTCCCGCAGGGAACCTGCTACCATCAAATGTTTGCCCTCATTAGACTCCCCTCTGGAAGCGCTGTCACTGCAAGCTGCAGATTCCCTCCTAACAGCAAGCTTTAGGATAGGGCACTGAATTGTAACTTACTTTCGCCTAATAATGCGATTTTGGCAAAGAGAGTATCTCCCGCAGGGAAGCTGCTACCATCAAATGTTTGCCCTCATTAGACTCCCCTCTGGAAGCGCTTTCACGGCAAGCTGCAGATTCCCTCCTAACAGCAAGCTTTAGGATAGGGTACTGAATTGTAACTTACTTTCGCCTAATAATGCGATTTTGGCAAAGAGAGTATCTCCCGCAGGGAAGCTGCTACCATCAAATGTTTGCCCTCGTTAGACTCCCCTCTGGAAGCGCTTTCACTGCAAGCTGCAGATTCCCTCCTAACAGCAAGCTTTAGGATAGGGTACTGAATTGTAACTTACTTTCGCCTAATAAGGCGATTTTGGCAAAGAGAGTATCTCCCGCAGGGAAGCTGCTACCATCAAATGTTTGCCCTCATTAGACTCCCCTCTGGAAGCGCTTTCACTGCCAGCTGCAGATTCCCTCCTAACAGCAAGCTTTAGGATAGGGTACTGAATTGTAACTTACTTTCGCCTAATAATGCGATTTTGGCAAAGAGAGTATCTCCCGCAGGGAAGCTGCTACCATCAAATGTTTGCCCTCATTAGACTCCCCTCTGGAAGCGCTTTCACTGCAAGCTGCAGATTCCCTCCTAACAGCAAGCTTTAGGATAGGGTACTGAATTGTAACTTACTTTCGCCTAATAATGCGATTTTGGCAAAGAGAGTATCTCCCGCAGGGAACCTGCTACCATCAAATGTTTGCCCTCATTAGACTCCCCTCTGGAAGCGCTGTCACTGCAAGCTGCAGATTCCCTCCTAACAGCAAGCTTTAGGATAGGGTACTGAATTGTAACTTACTTTCGCCTAATAATGCGATTTTGGCAAAGAGAGTATCTCCCGCAGGGAAGCTGCTACCATCAAATGTTTGCCCTCATTAGACTCCCCTCTGGAAGCGCTTTCACTGCAAGCTGCAGATTCCCTCCTAACAGCAAGCTTTAGGATAGGGTACTGAATTGTAACTTACTTTCGCATAATAACGCGATTTTGGCAAAGAGAGTATCTCCCGCAGGGAAGCTGCTACCATCAAATGTTTGCCCTCGTTAGACTCCCCTCTGGAAGCGCTGTCACTGCAAGCTGCAGATTCCCTCCTAACAGCAAGCTTTAGGATAGGGTACTGAATTGTAACTTACTTTCGCCTAATAATGCGATTTTGGCAAAGAGAGTATCTCCCGCAGGGAACCTGCTACCATCAAATGTTTGCCCTCATTAGACTCCCCTCTGGAAGCGCTTTCACTGCAAGCTGCAGATTCCCTCCTAACAGCAAGCTTTAGGATAGGGTACTGAATTGTAACTTACTTTCGCCTAATAATGCGATTTTGGCAAAGAGAGTATCTCCCGCAGGGAAGCTGCTACCATCAAATGTTTGCCCTCATTAGACTCCCCTCTGGAAGCGCTTTCACTGCAAGCTGCAGATTCCCTCCTAACAGCAAGCTTTAGGATAGGGTACTGAATTGTAACTTACTTTCGCCTAATTAAGCGATTTTGGCAAAGAGAGTATCTCCCGCAGGGAACCTGCTACCATCAAATGTTTGCCCTCATTAGACTCCCCTCTGGAAGCGCTGTCACTGCAAGCTGCAGATTCCCTCCTAACAGCAAGCTTTAGGATAGGGTACTGAATTGTAACTTACTTTCGCCTAATAATGCGATTTTGGCAAAGAGAGTATCTCCCGCAGGGAAGCTGCTACCATCAAATGTTTGCCCTCATTAGACTCCCCTCTGGAAGCGCTTTCACTGCAAGCTGCAGATTCCCTCCTAACAGCAAGCTTTAGGATAGGGTACTGAATTGTAACTTACTTTCGCCTAATAATGCGATTTTGGCAAAGAGACTATCTCCCGCAGGGAAGATGCTACCATCAAATGTTTGCCCTCATTAGACTCCCCTCTGGAAGCGCTTTCACTGCAAGCTGCAGATTCCCTCCTAACAGCAAGCTTTAGGATAGGGTACTGAATTGTAACTTACTTTCGCCTAATAATGCGATTTTGGCAAAAAGAGTATCTCCCGCAGGGAAGCTGCTACCATCAAATGTTTGCCCTCATTAGACTCCCCTCTGGAAGCGCTTTCACGGCAAGCTGCAGATTCCCTCCTAACAGCAAGCTTTAGGATAGGGTACTGAATTGTAACTTACTTTCGCCTAATAATGCCATTTTGGAAAAGAGAGTATCTCCCGCAGGGAACCTGCTACCATCAAATGTTTGCCCTCATTAGACTCCCCTCTGGAAGCGCTGTCACTGCAAGCTGCAGATTCCCTCCTAACAGCAAGCTTTAGGATAGGGTACTGAATTGTAACTTACTTTCGCCTAATAATGCGATTTTGGCAAAGAGAGTATCTCCCGCAGGGAAGCTGCTACCATCAAATGTTTGCCCTCATTAGACTCCCCTCTGGAAGCGCTTTCACGGCAAGCTGCAGATTCCCTCCTAACAGCAAGCTTTAGGATAGGGTACTGAATTGTAACTTACTTTCGCCTAATAATGCGATTTTGGCAAAGAGAGTATCTCCCGCAGGGAAGCTGCTACCATCAAATGTTTGCCCTCATTAGACTCCCCTCTGGAAGCGCTTTCACTGCAAGCTGCAGATTCCCTCCTAACAGCAAGCTTTAGGATAGGGTACTGAATTGTAACTTACTTTCGCCTAATAATGCGATTTTGGCAAAAAGAGTATCTCCCGCAGGGAAGCTGCTACCATCAAATGTTTGCCCTCATTAGACTCCCCTCTGGAAGCGCTTTCACGGCAAGCTGCAGATTCCCTCCTAACAGCAAGCTTTAGGATAGGGTACTGAATTGTAACTTACTTTCGCCTAATAATGCCATTTTGGAAAAGAGAGTATCTCCCGCAGGGAACCTGCTACCATCAAATGTTTGCCCTCATTAGACTCCCCTCTGGAAGCGCTGTCACTGCAAGCTGCAGATTCCCTCCTAACAGCAAGCTTTAGGATAGGGTACTGAATTGTAACTTACTTTCGCCTAATAATGCGATTTTGGCAAAGAGAGTATCTCCCGCAGGGAAGCTGCTACCATCAAATGTTTGCCCTCATTAGACTCCCCTCTGGAAGCGCTTTCACGGCAAGCTGCAGATTCCCTCCTAACAGCAAGCTTTAGGATAGGGTACTGAATTGTAACTTACTTTCGCCTAATAATGCGATTTTGGCAAAGAGAGTATCTCCCGCAGGGAAGCTGCTACCATCAAATGTTTGCCCTCGTTAGACTCCCCTCTGGAAGCGCTTTCACTGCAAGCTGCAGATTCCCTCCTAACAGCAAGCTTTAGGATAGGGTACTGAATTGTAACTTACTTTCGCCTAATAAGGCGATTTTGGCAAAGAGAGTATCTCCCGTAGGGAAGCTGCTACCATCAAATGTTTGCCCTCATTAGACTCCCCTCTGGAAGCGCTTTCACTGCCAGCTGCAGATTCCCTCCTAACAGCAAGCTTTAGGATAGGGTACTGAATTGTAACTTACTTTCGCCTAATAATGCGATTTTGGCAAAGAGAGTATCTCCCGCAGGGAAGCTGCTACCATCAAATGTTTGCCCTCATTAGACTCCCCTCTGGAAGCGCTTTCACTGCAAGCTGCAGATTCCCTCCTAACAGCAAGCTTTAGGATAGGGTACTGAATTGTAACTTACTTTCGCCTAATAATGCGATTTTGGCAAAGAGAGTATCTCCCGCAGGGAACCTGCTACCATCAAATGTTTGCCCTCATTAGACTCCCCTCTGGAAGCGCTGTCACTGCAAGCTGCAGATTCCCTCCTAACAGCAAGCTTTAGGATAGGGTACTGAATTGTAACTTACTTTCGCCTAATAATGCGATTTTGGCAAAGAGAGTATCTCCCGCAGGGAAGCTGCTACCATCAAATGTTTGCCCTCATTAGACTCCCCTCTGGAAGCGCTTTCACTGCAAGCTGCAGATTCCCTCCTAACAGCAAGCTTTAGGATAGGGTACTGAATTGTAACTTACTTTCGCCTAATAATGCGATTTTGGCAAAGAGAGTATCTCCCGCAGGGAAGCTGCTACCATCAAATGTTTGCCCTCATTAGACTCCCCTCTGGAAGCGCTTTCACTGCAAGCTGCAGATTCCCTCCTAACAGCAAGCTTTAGGATAGGGTACTGAATTGTAACTTACTTTCGCCTAATAATGCGATTTTGGCAAAGAGAGTATCTCCCGCAGGGAAGCTGCTACCATCAAATGTTTGCCCTCATTAGACTCCCCTCTGGAAGCGCTTTCACTGCAAGCTGCAGATTCCCTCCTAACAGCAAGCTTTAGGATAGGGTACTGAATTGTAACTTACTTTCGCCTAATAATGCGATTTTGGCAAAGAGAGTATCTCCCGCAGGGAAGCTGCTACCATCAAATGTTTGCCCTCATTAGACTCCCCTCTGGAAGCGCTTTCACGGCAAGCTGCAGATTCCCTCCTAACAGCAAGCTTTAGGATAGGGTACTGAATTGTAACTTACTTTCGCCTAATAAGGCGATTTTGGCAAAGAGAGTATCTCCCGCAGGGAAGCTGCTACCATCAAATGTTTGCCCTCATTAGACTCCCCTCTGGAAGCGCTTTCACTGCAAGCTGCAGATTCCCTCCTAACAGCAAGCTTTAGGATAGGGTACTGAATTGTAACTTACTTTCGCCTAATAATGCCATTTTGGAAAAGAGAGTATCTCCCGCAGGGAACCTGCTACCATCAAATGTTTGCCCTCATTAGACTCCCCTCTGGAAGCGCTTTCACTGCAAGCTGCAGATTCCCTCCTAACAGCAAGCTTTAGGATAGGGTACTGAATTGTAACTTACTTTCGCCTAATAATGCGATTTTGGCAAAGAGAGTATCTCCCACAGGGAAGCTGCTACCATCAAATGTTTGCCCTCATTAGACTCCCCTCTGGAAGCGCTTTCACGGCAAGCTGCAGATTCCCTCCTAACAGCAAGCTTTAGGATAGGGT
>NW_027207149.1:0-26798 GCF_032191515.1 Phaenicophaeus curvirostris
GGGCAAAGAGGGGCGGACAAGGGCAAAGAGGGGCGGACAAGGGCAAGAGGGGCGGACAAGGGCAAAGAGGGGCGGACAAGGGCAAAGAGGGGCGGACAAGGGCAAAGAGGGGCGGACAAGGCAAAGAGGGGCGGACAAGGGCAAAGAGGGGCGGACAAGGGCAAAGAGGGGCGGACAAGGCAAAGAGGGGCGGACAAGGGCGAGAAGACGGGCGACAAGGGCAAAGAGGGGCGGACAAGGGCAAAGAGGGGCGGACAAGGGCAAAGAGGGGCGGACAAGGGCAAAGAGGGGCGGACAAGGGCAAAGAGGGGCGGACAAGGGCAAAGAGGGGCGGACAAGGGCAAAGAGGGGCGGACAAGGGCAAAGAGGGGCGGACAAGGGCAAAGAGGGGCGGACAAGGGCAAAGAGGGGCGGACAAGGGCAAAGAGGGGCGGACAAGGGCAAAGAGGGGCGGACAAGGGCAAAGAGGGGCGGACAAGGGCAAAGAGGGGCGGACAAGGGCAAAGAGGGGCGGACAAGGGCAAAGAGGGGCGGACAAGGGCAAAGAGGGGCGGACAAGGGCAAAGAGGGGCGGACAAGGGCAAAGAGGGGCGGACAAGGGCAAAGAGGGGCGGACAAGGGCAAAGAGGGGCGGACAAGGGCAAAGAGGGGCGGACAAGGGCAAAGAGGGGCGGACAAGGGCAAAGAGGGGCGGACAAGGGCAAAGAGGGGCGGACAAGGGCAAAGAGGGGGCGGACAAGGGCAAAGAGGGGGCGGACAAGGGCAAAGAGGGGCGGACAAGGGCAAAGAGGGGCGGACAAGGGCAAAGAGGGGCGGACAAGGGCGGAGAATACGGGACAAGGGCAAAGAGGGGCGGACAAGGGCAGAAGAGGGGCGGACAAGGGCAAAGAGGGGCGGACAAGGGCAAAGAGGGGCGGACAAGGGCAAAGAGGGGCGGACAAGGGCAAAGAGGGGCGGACAAGGGCAAAGAGGGGCGGACAAGGGCAAGAGGGGCGGACAAGGGCAAAGAGGGGCGGACAAGGGCAAAGAGGGGCGGACAAGGGCAAAGAGGGGCGGACAAGGGCAAAGAGGGGCGGACAAGGGCGGAGAATACGGGACAAGGGCAAAGAGGGGCGGACAAGGGCAAAGAGGGGCGGACAAGGGCAAAGAGGGGCGGACAAGGGCAAAGAGGGGCGGACAAGGGCAAAGAGGGGCGGACAAGGGCAAAGAGGGGCGGACAAGGGCAAAGAGGGGCGGACAAGGGCAAAGAGGGGCGGACAAGGGCAAAGAGGGGCGGACAAGGGCAAAGAGGGGCGGACAAGGGCAAAGAGGGGCGGACAAGGGCAAAGAGGGGCGGACAAGGGCAAAGAGGGGCGGACAAGGGCAAAGAGGGGCGGACAAGGGCGGAGAATACGGGACAAGGGCAAAGAGGGGCGGACAAGGGCAAAGAGGGGCGGACAAGGGCAAAGAGGGGCGGACAAGGGCAAAGAGGGGCGGACAAGGGCAAAGAGGGGCGGACAAGGGCAAAGAGGGGCGGACAAGGGCAAAGAGGGGCGGACAAGGGCGGAGAATACGGGACAAGGGCAAAGAGGGGCGGACAAGGGCAAAGAGGGGCGGACAAGGGCAAAGAGGGGCGGACAAGGGCAAAGAGGGGCGGACAAGGGCAAAGAGGGGCGGACAAGGGCAAAGAGGGGCGGACAAGGGCAAAGAGGGGCGGACAAGGGCAAAGAGGGGCGGACAAGGGCAAAGAGGGGCGGACAAGGGCAAAGAGGGGCGGACAAGGGCAAAGAGGGGCGGACAAGGGCAAAGAGGGGCGGACAAGGGCAAAGAGGGGCGGACAAGGGCGGAGAATACGGGACAAGGGCAAAGAGGGGCGGACAAGGGCAAAGAGGGGCGGACAAGGGCAAAGAGGGGCGGACAAGGGCAAAGAGGGGCGGACAAGGGCAAAGAGGGGCGGACAAGGCAAAGAGGGGCGGACAAGGGCGGAGAATACGGGACAAGGGCAAAGAGGGGCGGACAAGGGCAAAGAGGGGCGGACAAGGGCAAAGAGGGGCGGACAAGGGCAAAGAGGGGCGGACAAGGGCAAAGAGGGGCGGACAAGGGCAAAGAGGGGCGGACAAGGGCAAAGAGGGGCGGACAAGGGCAAAGAGGGGCGGACAAGGGCAAAGAGGGGCGGACAAGGGCAAAGAGGGGCGGACAAGGGCAAAGAGGGGCGGACAAGGGCAAAGAGGGGCGGACAAGGGCAAAGAGGGGCGGACAAGGGCAAAGAGGGGCGGACAAGGGCAAAGAGGGGCGGACAAGGGCAAAGAGGGGCGGACAAGGGCAGAGGAGACGGGACAAGGGCAAAGAGGGGCGGACAAGGGCAAAGAGGGGCGGACAAGGGCAAAGAGGGGCGGACAAGGGCAAAGAGGGGCGGACAAGGGCAAGAGGGGCGGACAAGGGCAAAGAGGGGCGGACAAGGGCAAAGAGGGGCGGACAAGGGCAAAGAGGGGCGGACAAGGGCAAAGAGGGGCGGACAAGGGCAAAGAGGGGCGGACAAGGGCAAAGAGGGGCGGACAAGGGCAAAGAGGGGCGGACAAGGGCAAAGAGGGGCGGACAAGGGCAAAGAGGGGCGGACAAGGGCAAAGAGGGGCGGACAAGGGCAAAGAGGGGCGGACAAGGGCAAAGAGGGGCGGACAAGGGCGGAGAATACGGGACAAGGGCAAAGAGGGGCGGACAAGGGCAGAAGAGCGGACAAGGCAAGAGGGCGGACAAGGGCAAAGAGGGGCGGACAAGGGCAAAGAGGGGCGGACAAGGGCAAAGAGGGGCGGACAAGGGCAAAGAGGGGCGGACAAGGGCAAAGAGGGGCGGACAAGGGCAAAGAGGGGCGGACAAGGGCAAAGAGGGGCGGACAAGGGCAAAGAGGGGCGGACAAGGGCAAAGAGGGGCGGACAAGGGCAAAGAGGGGCGGACAAGGGCAAAGAGGGGCGGACAAGGGCAAAGAGGGGCGGACAAGGCAAAGAGGGGCGGACAAGGGCAAAGAGGGGCGGACAAGGGCAAAGAGGGGCGGACAAGGGCAAAGAGGGGCGGACAAGGGCAAAGAGGGGCGGACAAGGGCAAAGAGGGGCGGACAAGGGCAAAGAGGGGCGGACAAGGGCGGAGAATACGGGACAAGGGCAAAGAGGGGCAGGACAAGTGCGGAGAGGCGGGACAAGGGCAAAGAGGGGCGGACAAGGGCAAAGAGGGGCGGACAAGGGCAAAGAGGGGCGGACAAGGGCAAAGAGGGGCGGACAAGGGCAAAGAGGGGCGGACAAGGGCAAAGAGGGGCGGACAAGGGCAAAGAGGGGCGGACAAGGGCAAAGAGGGGCGGACAAGGGCAAAGAGGGGCGGACAAGGGCAAAGAGGGGCGGACAAGGGCAAAGAGGGGCGGACAAGGGCAAAGAGGGGCGGACAAGGGCAAAGAGGGGCGGACAAGGGCAAAGAGGGGCGGACAAGGGCAAGAGAAGAGGGCGGACAAGGGCAAAGAGGGGCGGACAAGGGCAAAGAGGGGCGGACAAGGGCAAAGAGGGGCGGACAAGGGCAAAGAGGGGCGGACAAGGGCAAAGAGGGGCGGACAAGGGCAAAGAGGGGCGGACAAGGGCAAAGAGGGGCGGACAAGGGCAAAGAGGGGCGGACAAGGGCAAAGAGGGGCGGACAAGGGCAAAGAGGGGCGGACAAGGGCAAAGAGGGGCGGACAAGGGCAAAGAGGGGCGGACAAGGGCAAAGAGGGGCGGACAAGGGCAAAGAGGGGCGGACAAGGGCAAAGAGGGGCGGACAAGGGCAAAGAGGGGCGGACAAGGGCAAAGAGGGGCGGACAAGGGCAAAGAGGGGCGGACAAGGGCAAAGAGGGGCGGACAAGGGCAAAGAGGGGCGGACAAGGGCAAAGAGGGGCGGACAAGGGCAAAGAGGGGCGGACAAGGGCAAAGAGGGGCGGACAAGGGCAAAGAGGGGCGGACAAGGGCAAAGAGGGGCGGACAAGGGCAAAGAGGGGCGGACAAGGGCAAAGAGGGGCGGACAAGGGCAAAGAGGGGCGGACAAGGGCAAAGAGGGGCGGACAAGGGCAAAGAGGGGCGGACAAGGGCAAAGAGGGGCGGACAAGGGCAAAGAGGGGCGGACAAGGGCAAAGAGGGGCGGACAAGGGCAAAGAGGGGCGGACAAGGGCAAAGAGGGGCGGACAAGGGCAAAGAGGGGCGGACAAGGGCGGAGAAGAGGGCGGACAAGGGCAAAGAGGGGCGGACAAGGGCAAAGAGGGGCGGACAAGGGCAAAGAGGGGCGGACAAGGGCAAAGAGGGGCGGACAAGGGCAAAGAGGGGCGGACAAGGGCAAAGAGGGGCGGACAAGGGCAAAGAGGGGCGGACAAGGGCAAAGAGGGGCGGACAAGGGCAAAGAGGGGCGGACAAGGGCAAAGAGGGGCGGACAAGGGCAAAGAGGGGCGGACAAGGGCAAAGAGGGGCGGACAAGGGCAAAGAGGGGCGGACAAGGGCAAAGAGGGGCGGACAAGGGCAAAGAGGGGCGGACAAGGGCAAAGAGGGGCGGACAAGGGCAAAGAGGGGCGGACAAGGGCAAAGAGGGGCGGACAAGGGCAAAGAGGGGCGGACAAGGGCAAAGAGGGGCGGACAAGGGCAAAGAGGGGCGGACAAGGGCAAAGAGGGGCGGACAAGGGCAAAGAGGGGCGGACAAGGGCAAAGAGGGGCGGACAAGGGCAAAGAGGGGCGGACAAGGGCAAAGAGGGGCGGACAAGGGCAAAGAGGGGCGGACAAGGGCAAAGAGGGGCGGACAAGGGCAAAGAGGGGCGGACAAGGGCAAAGAGGGGCGGACAAGGGCAAAGAGGGGCGGACAAGGGCAAAGAGGGGCGGACAAGGGCAAAGAGGGGCGGACAAGGGCAAAGAGGGGCGGACAAGGGCAAAGAGGGGCGGACAAGGGCAAAGAGGGGCGGACAAGGGCAAAGAGGGGCGGACAAGGGCAAAGAGGGGCGGACAAGGGCAAAGAGGGGCGGACAAGGGCAAAGAGGGGCGGACAAGGGCAAAGAGGGGCGGACAAGGGCAAAGAGGGGCGGACAAGGGCAAAGAGGGGCGGACAAGGGCAAAGAGGGGCGGACAAGGGCAAAGAGGGGCGGACAAGGGCAAAGAGGGGCGGACAAGGGCAAAGAGGGGCGGACAAGGGCAAAGAGGGGCGGACAAGGGCAAAGAGGGGCGGACAAGGGCAAAGAGGGGCGGACAAGGGCAAAGAGGGGCGGACAAGGGCAAAGAGGGGCGGACAAGGGCAAAGAGGGGCGGACAAGGGCAAAGAGGGGCGGACAAGGGCAAAGAGGGGCGGACAAGGGCAAAGAGGGGCGGACAAGGGCAAAGAGGGGCGGACAAGGGCAAAGAGGGGCGGACAAGGGCAAAGAGGGGCGGACAAGGGCAAAGAGGGGCGGACAAGGGCAAAGAGGGGCGGACAAGGGCAAAGAGGGGCGGACAAGGGCAAAGAGGGGCGGACAAGGGCAAAGAGGGGCGGACAAGGGCAAAGAGGGGCGGACAAGGGCAAAGAGGGGCGGACAAGGGCAAAGAGGGGCGGACAAGGGCAAAGAGGGGCGGACAAGGGCAAAGAGGGGCGGACAAGGGCAAAGAGGGGCGGACAAGGGCAAAGAGGGGCGGACAAGGGCAAAGAGGGGCGGACAAGGGCAAAGAGGGGCGGACAAGGGCAAAGAGGGGCGGACAAGGGCAAAGAGGGGCGGACAAGGGCAAAGAGGGGCGGACAAGGGCAAAGAGGGGCGGACAAGGGCAAAGAGGGGCGGACAAGGGCAAAGAGGGGCGGACAAGGGCAAAGAGGGGCGGACAAGGGCAAAGAGGGGCGGACAAGGGCAAAGAGGGGCGGACAAGGGCAAAGAGGGGCGGACAAGGGCAAAGAGGGGCGGACAAGGGCAAAGAGGGGCGGACAAGGGCAAAGAGGGGCGGACAAGGGCAAAGAGGGGCGGACAAGGGCAAAGAGGGGCGGACAAGGGCAAAGAGGGGCGGACAAGGGCAAAGAGGGGCGGACAAGGGCAAAGAGGGGCGGACAAGGGCAAAGAGGGGCGGACAAGGGCAAAGAGGGGCGGACAAGGGCAAAGAGGGGCGGACAAGGGCAAAGAGGGGCGGACAAGGGCAAAGAGGGGCGGACAAGGGCAAAGAGGGGCGGACAAGGGCAAAGAGGGGCGGACAAGGGCAAAGAGGGGCGGACAAGGGCAAAGAGGGGCGGACAAGGGCAAAGAGGGGCGGACAAGGGCAAAGAGGGGCGGACAAGGGCAAAGAGGGGCGGACAAGGGCAAAGAGGGGCGGACAAGGGCAAAGAGGGGCGGACAAGGGCAAAGAGGGGCGGACAAGGGCAAAGAGGGGCGGACAAGGGCAAAGAGGGGCGGACAAGGGCAAAGAGGGGCGGACAAGGGCAAAGAGGGGCGGACAAGGGCAAAGAGGGGCGGACAAGGGCAAAGAGGGGCGGACAAGGGCAAAGAGGGGCGGACAAGGGCAAAGAGGGGCGGACAAGGGCAAAGAGGGGCGGACAAGGGCAAAGAGGGGCGGACAAGGGCAAAGAGGGGCGGACAAGGGCAAAGAGGGGCGGACAAGGGCAAAGAGGGGCGGACAAGGGCAAAGAGGGGCGGACAAGGGCAAAGAGGGGCGGACAAGGGCAAAGAGGGGCGGACAAGGGCAAAGAGGGGCGGACAAGGGCAAAGAGGGGCGGACAAGGGCAAAGAGGGGCGGACAAGGGCAAAGAGGGGCGGACAAGGGCAAAGAGGGGCGGACAAGGGCAAAGAGGGGCGGACAAGGGCAAAGAGGGGCGGACAAGGGCAAAGAGGGGCGGACAAGGGCAAAGAGGGGCGGACAAGGGCAAAGAGGGGCGGACAAGGGCAAAGAGGGGCGGACAAGGGCAAAGAGGGGCGGACAAGGGCAAAGAGGGGCGGACAAGGGCAAAGAGGGGCGGACAAGGGCAAAGAGGGGCGGACAAGGGCAAAGAGGGGCGGACAAGGGCAAAGAGGGGCGGACAAGGGCAAAGAGGGGCGGACAAGGGCAAAGAGGGGCGGACAAGGGCAAAGAGGGGCGGACAAGGGCAAAGAGGGGCGGACAAGGGCAAAGAGGGGACAAGGGCAAAGAGGGGCGGACAAGGGCAAAGAGGGGCGGACAAGGGCAAAGAGGGGCGGACAAGGGCAAAGAGGGGCGGACAAGGGCAAAGAGGGGCGGACAAGGGCAAAGAGGGGCGGACAAGGGCAAAGAGGGGCGGACAAGGGCAAAGAGGGGCGGACAAGGGCAAAGAGGGGCGGACAAGGGCAAAGAGGGGCGGACAAGGGCAAAGAGGGGCGGACAAGGGCAAAGAGGGGCGGACAAGGGCAAAGAGGGGCGGACAAGGGCAAAGAGGGGCGGACAAGGGCAAAGAGGGGCGGACAAGGGCAAAGAGGGGCGGACAAGGGCAAAGAGGGGCGGACAAGGGCAAAGAGGGGCGGACAAGGGCAAAGAGGGGCGGACAAGGGCGAGAATACGGGCAGGGCAAGGGCAAAGAGGGGCGGACAAGGGCAAAGAGGGGCGGACAAGGGCAAAGAGGGGCGGACAAGGGCAAAGAGGGGCGGACAAGGGCAAAGAGGGGCGGACAAGGGCAAAGAGGGGCGGACAAGGGCAAAGAGGGGCGGACAAGGGCAAAGAGGGGCGGACAAGGGCAAAGAGGGGCGGACAAGGGCAAAGAGGGGCGGACAAGGGCAAAGAGGGGCGGACAAGGGCAAAGAGGGGCGGACAAGGGCAAAGAGGGGCGGACAAGGGCAAAGAGGGGCGGACAAGGGCAAAGAGGGGCGGACAAGGGCAAAGAGGGGCGGACAAGGGCAAAGAGGGGCGGACAAGGGCGAGAAGAGGGCGGACAAGGGCAAAGAGGGGCGGACAAGGGCAAAGAGGGGCGGACAAGGGCAAAGAGGGGCGGACAAGGGCAAAGAGGGGCGGACAAGGGCAAAGAGGGGCGGACAAGGGCAAAGAGGGGCGGACAAGGGCAAAGAGGGGCGGACAAGGGCAAAGAGGGGCGGACAAGGGCAAAGAGGGGCGGACAAGGGCAAAGAGGGGCGGACAAGGGCAAAGAGGGGCGGACAAGGGCAAAGAGGGGCGGACAAGGGCGAGAAGAGGGCGGACAAGGGCAAAGAGGGGCGGACAAGGGCAAAGAGGGGCGGACAAGGGCAAAGAGGGGCGGACAAGGGCAAAGAGGGGCGGACAAGGGCAAAGAGGGGCGGACAAGGGCAAAGAGGGGCGGACAAGGGCAAAGAGGGGCGGACAAGGGCAAAGAGGGGCGGACAAGGGCAAAGAGGGGCGGACAAGGGCAAAGAGGGGCGGACAAGGGCAAAGAGGGGCGGACAAGGGCAAAGAGGGGCGGACAAGGGCAAAGAGGGGCGGACAAGGGCAAAGAGGGGCGGACAAGGGCAAAGAGGGGCGGACAAGGGCAAAGAGGGGCGGACAAGGGCAAAGAGGGGCGGACAAGGGCAAAGAGGGGCGGACAAGGGCAAAGAGGGGCGGACAAGGGCAAAGAGGGGCGGACAAGGGCGGAGAATACGGGACAAGGGCAAAGAGGGGCGGACAAGGGCAAAGAGGGGCGGACAAGGGCAAAGAGGGGCGGACAAGGGCAAAGAGGGGCGGACAAGGGCAAAGAGGGGCGGACAAGGGCAAAGAGGGGCGGACAAGGGCAAAGAGGGGCGGACAAGGGCAAAGAGGGGCGGACAAGGGCAAAGAGGGGCGGACAAGGGCAAAGAGGGGCGGACAAGGGCAAAGAGGGGCGGACAAGGGCAAAGAGGGGCGGACAAGGGCAAAGAGGGGCGGACAAGGGCAAAGAGGGGCGGACAAGGGCAAAGAGGGGCGGACAAGGGCAAAGAGGGGCGGACAAGGGGCAAAGAGGGGCGGACAAGGGCGGAGAATACGGGACAAGGGCAAAGAGGGGCGGACAAGGGCAAAGAGGGGCGGACAAGGGCAAAGAGGGGCGGACAAGGGCAAAGAGGGGCGGACAAGGGCAAAGAGGGGCGGACAAGGGCAAAGAGGGGCGGACAAGGGCAAAGAGGGGCGGACAAGGGCAAAGAGGGGCGGACAAGGGCAAAGAGGGGCGGACAAGGGCAAAGAGGGGCGGACAAGGGCAAAGAGGGGCGGACAAGGGCAAAGAGGGGCGGACAAGGGCAAAGAGGGGCGGACAAGGGCGAGAAGAGGGGCGGACAAGGGCAAAGAGGGGCGGACAAGGGCAAAGAGGGGCGGACAAGGGCAAAGAGGGGCGGACAAGGGCAAAGAGGGGCGGACAAGGGCAAAGAGGGGCGGACAAGGGCGGAGAATACGGGACAAGGGCAAAGAGGGGGCGGACAAGGGCAAAGAGGGGGCGGACAAGGGCAAAGAGGGGCGGACAAGGGCAAAGAGGGGCGGACAAGGGCAAAGAGGGGCGGACAAGGGCAAAGAGGGGCGGACAAGGGCAAAGAGGGGCGGACAAGGGCAAAGAGGGGCGGACAAGGGCAAAGAGGGGCGGACAAGGGCGGAGAATACGGGACAAGGGCAAAGAGGGGCGGACAAGGGCAAAGAGGGGCGGACAAGGGCAAAGAGGGGCGGACAAGGGCAAAGAGGGGCGGACAAGGGCAAAGAGGGGCGGACAAGGGCAAAGAGGGGCGGACAAGGGCAAAGAGGGGCGGACAAGGGCAAAGAGGGGCGGACAAGGGCAAAGAGGGGCGGACAAGGGCAAAGAGGGGCGGACAAGGGCGGAGAATACGGGACAAGGGCAAAGAGGGGCGGACAAGGGCAAAGAGGGGCGGACAAGGGCAAAGAGGGGCGGACAAGGGCAAAGAGGGGCGGACAAGGGCAAAGAGGGGCGGACAAGGGCAAAGAGGGGCGGACAAGGGCAAAGAGGGGCGGACAAGGGCAAAGAGGGGCGGACAAGGGCAAAGAGGGGCGGACAAGGGCAAAGAGGGGCGGACAAGGGCAAAGAGGGGCGGACAAGGGCAAAGAGGGGCGGACAAGGGCAAAGAGGGGCGGACAAGGGCAAAGAGGGGCGGACAAGGGCAAAGAGGGGCGGACAAGGGCAAAGAGGGGCGGACAAGGGCAAAGAGGGGCGGACAAGGGCAAAGAGGGGCGGACAAGGGCAAAGAGGGGCGGACAAGGGCGGAGAATACGGGACAAGGGCAAAGAGGGGCGGACAAGGGCGGAGAATACGGGACAAGGGCAAAGAGGGGCGGACAAGGGCAAAGAGGGGCGGACAAGGGCAAAGAGGGGCGGACAAGGGCAAAGAGGGGCGGACAAGGGCAAAGAGGGGCGGACAAGGGCAAAGAGGGGCGGACAAGGGCAAAGAGGGGCGGACAAGGGCAAAGAGGGGCGGACAAGGGCGGAGAATACGGGACAAGGGCAAGGAGGGGCGGACAAGGGCGGAGAATACGGGACAAGGGCAAAGAGGGGCGGACAAGGGCAAAGAGGGGCGGACAAGGGCAAAGAGGGGGCGGACAAGGGCAAAGAGGGGCGGACAAGGGCAAAGAGGGGCGGACAAGGGCAAAGAGGGGCGGACAAGGGCAAAGAGGGGCGGACAAGGGCAAAGAGGGGCGGACAAGGGCAAAGAGGGGCGGACAAGGGCAAAGAGGGGCGGACAAGGGCGGAGAATACGGGACAAGGGCAAAGAGGGGCGGACAAGGGCAAAGAGGGGCGGACAAGGGCAAAGAGGGGCGGACAAGGGCAAAGAGGGGCGGACAAGGGCGAGAATAGGGGCGGACAAGGGCAAAGAGGGGCGGACAAGGGCAAAGAGGGGCGGACAAGGGCAAAGAGGGGCGGACAAGGGCAAAGAGGGGCGGACAAGGGCAAAGAGGGGCGGACAAGGGCAAAGAGGGGCGGACAAGGGCAAAGAGGGGCGGACAAGGGCAAAGAGGGGCGGACAAGGGCAAAGAGGGGCGGACAAGGGCAAAGAGGGGCGGACAAGGGCAAAGAGGGGCGGACAAGGGCAAAGAGGGGCGGACAAGGGCAAAGAGGGGCGGACAAGGGCAAAGAGGGGCGGACAAGGGCAAAGAGGGGCGGACAAGGGCAAAGAGGGGCGGACAAGGGCGGAGAATACGGGACAAGGGCAAAGAGGGGCGGACAAGGGCAAAGAGGGGCGGACAAGGGCAAAGAGGGGCGGACAAGGGCAAAGAGGGGCGGACAAGGGCGGAGAATACGGGAAAAGGGCAAAGAGGGGCGGACAAGGGCAAAGAGGGGCGGACAAGGGCAAAGAGGGGCGGACAAGGGCAAAGAGGGGCGGACAAGGGCAAAGAGGGGCGGACAAGGGCAAAGAGGGGCGGACAAGGGCAAAGAGGGGCGGACAAGGGCAAAGAGGGGCGGACAAGGGCAAAGAGGGGCGGACAAGGGCAAAGAGGGGCGGACAAGGGCAAAGAGGGGCGGACAAGGGCAAAGAGGGGCGGACAAGGGCAAAGAGGGGCGGACAAGGGCAAAGAGGGGCGGACAAGGGCAAAGAGGGGCGGACAAGGGCGGAGAATACGGGACAAGGGCAAAGAGGGGCGGACAAGGGCAAAGAGGGGCGGACAAGGGCAAAGAGGGGCGGACAAGGGCAAAGAGGGGCGGACAAGGGCAAAGAGGGGCGGACAAGGGCAAAGAGGGGCGGACAAGGGCAAAGAGGGGCGGACAAGGGCAAAGAGGGGCGGACAAGGGCAAAGAGGGGCGGACAAGGGCAAAGAGGGGCGGACAAGGGCAAAGAGGGGCGGACAAGGGCGGAGAATACGGGACAAGGGCAAAGAGGGGCGGACAAGGGCGGAGAATACGGGACAAGGGCAAAGAGGGGCGGACAAGGGCAAAGAGGGGCGGACAAGGGCAAAGAGGGGCGGACAAGGGCAAAGAGGGGCGGACAAGGGCAAAGAGGGGCGGACAAGGGCAAAGAGGGGCGGACAAGGGCAAAGAGGGGCGGACAAGGGCAAAGAGGGGCGGACAAGGGCAAAGAGGGGCGGACAAGGGCAAAGAGGGGCGGACAAGGGCAAAGAGGGGCGGACAAGGGCAAAGAGGGGCGGACAAGGGCAAAGAGGGGCGGACAAGGGCAAAGAGGGGCGGACAAGGGCAAAGAGGGGCGGACAAGGGCAAAGAGGGGCGGACAAGGGCAAAGAGGGGCGGACAAGGGCAAAGAGGGGCGGACAAGGGCAAAGAGGGGCGGACAAGGGCAAAGAGGGGCGGACAAGGGCAAAGAGGGGCGGACAAGGGCAAAGAGGGGGCGGACAAGGGCGGAGAATACGGGACAAGGGCAAAGAGGGGCGGACAAGGGCGGAGAATACGGGACAAGGGCAAAGAGGGGCGGACAAGGGCGGAGAATACGGGACAAGGGCAAAGAGGGGCGGACAAGGGCAAAGAGGGGCGGACAAGGGCAAAGAGGGGCGGACAAGGGCAAAGAGGGGCGGACAAGGGCAAAGAGGGGCGGACAAGGGCAAAGAGGGGCGGACAAGGGCAAAGAGGGGCGGACAAGGGCAAAGAGGGGCGGACAAGGGCAAAGAGGGGCGGACAAGGGCAAAGAGGGGCGGACAAGGGCAAAGAGGGGCGGACAAGGGCAAAGAGGGGCGGACAAGGGCAAAGAGGGGCGGACAAGGGCAAAGAGGGGCGGACAAGGGCAAAGAGGGGCGGACAAGGGCAAAGAGGGGCGGACAAGGGCAAAGAGGGGCGGACAAGGGCAAAGAGGGGCGGACAAGGGCAAAGAGGGGCGGACAAGGGCAAAGAGGGGCGGACAAGGGCAAAGAGGGGCGGACAAGGGCAAAGAGGGGCGGAGCAAGGGCAAAGAGGGGCGGACAAGGGCAAAGAGGGGCGGACAAGGGCAAAGAGGGGCGGACAAGGGCAAAGAGGGGTGGACAAGGGCAAAGAGGGGCGGACAAGGGCGGAGAATACGGGACAAGGGCAAAGAGGGGCGGACAAGGGCAAAGAGGGGCGGACAAGGGCAAAGAGGGGCGGACAAGGGCAAAGAGGGGCGGACAAGGGCACAGAGGGGCGGACAAGGGCACAGAGGGGCGGACAAGGGCACAGAGGGGCGGACAAGGGCACAGAGGGGCGGACAAGGGCACAGAGGGGCGGACAAGGGCACAGAGGGGCGGACAAGGGCGGAGAATACGGGACAAGGGCGGAGAATACGGGACAAGGGCGGAGAATACGGGACAAGGGCGGAGAATACGGGACAAGGGCGGAGAATACGGGACAAGGGCAAAGAGGGGCGGACAAGGGCAAAGAGGGGCGGACAAGGGCAAAGAGGGGCGGACAAGGGCAAAGAGGGGCGGACAAGGGCAAAGAGGGGCGGACAAGGGCAAAGAGGGGCGGACAAGGGCAAAGAGGGGCGGAAAAGGGCACAGAGGGGCGGACAAGGGCACAGAGGGGCGGACAAGGGCACAGAGGGGCGGACAAGGGCACAGAGGGGCGGACAAGGGCGGAGAATACGGGACAAGGGCAAAGAGGGGCGGACAAGCGCTGAGAATACGGGACAAGGGCAAAGAGGGGCGGACAAGGGCGGAGAATACGGGACAAGGGCAAAGAGGGGCGGAGAAGGGCAAAGAGGGGCGGAGAAGGGCAAAGAGGGGCGGACAAGGGCAAAGAGGGGCGGACAAGGGCAAAGAGGGGCGGACAAGGGCAAAGAGGGGCGGACAAGGGCAAAGAGGGGCGGACAAGGGCAAAGAGGGGCGGACAAGGGCAAAGAGGGGCGGACAAGGGCAAAGAGGGGCGGACAAGGGCAAAGAGGGGCGGACAAGGGCAAAGAGGGGCGGACAAGGGCGGAGAATACGGGACAAGGGCAAAGAGGGGCGGACAAGAGCAAAGAGGGGCGGACAAGGGCAAAGAGGGGCGGACAAGGGCGGAGAATACGGGACAAGGGCAAAGAGGGGCGGACAAGGGCAAAGAGCTGCGGACAAGGGCGGAGAATACGGGACAAGGGCGGAGAATACGGGACAAGGGCGGAGAATACGGGACAAGGGCAAAGAGGGGCGGACAAGGGCAAAGAGGGGCGGACAAGGGCAAAGAGGGGCGGACAAGGGCACAGAGGGGCGGACAAGGGCACAGAGGGGCGGACAAGGGCACAGAGGGGCGGACAAGGGCGGAGAATACGGGACAAGGGCAAAGAGGGGCGGACAAGGGCAAAGAGCGGCGGACAAGGGCGGAGAATACGGGACAAGGGCGGAGAATACGGGACAAGGGCGGAGAATACGGGACAAGGGCGGAGAATACGGGACAAGGGCAAAGAGGGGCGGACAAGGGCAAAGAGGGGCGGACAAGGGCAAAGAGGGGCGGACAAGGGCAAAGAGGGGCGGACAAGGGCAAAGAGGGGCGGACAAGGGCAAAGAGGGGCGGACAAGGGCAAAGAGGGGCGGACAAGGGCACAGAGGGGCGGACAAGGGCACAGAGGGGAGGACAAGGGCAAAGAGGGGCGGACAAGGGCGGAGAATACGGGACAAGGGCAAAGAGGGGCGGACAAGGGCGGAGAATACGGGACAAGGGCAAAGAGGGGCGGACAAGGGCAAAGAGGGGCGGACAAGGGCAAAGAGGGGCGGACAAGGGCAAAGAGGGGCGGACAAGGGCAAAGAGGGGCGGACAAGGGCAAAGAGGGGCGGACAAGGGCAAAGAGGGGCGGACAAGGGCAAAGAGGGGCGGACAAGGGCAAAGAGGGGCGGACAAGGGCAAAGAGGGGCGGACAAGGGCAAAGAGGGGCGGACAAGGGCAAAGAGGGGCGGACAAGGGCAAAGAGGGGCGGACAAGGGCAAAGAGGGGCGGACAAGGGCAAAGAGGGGCGGACAAGGGCAAAGAGGGGCGGACAAGGGCAAAGAGGGGCGGACAAGGGCAAAGAGGGGCGGACAAGGGCAAAGAGGGGCGGACAAGGGCAAAGAGGGGCGGACAAGGGCAAAGAGGGGCGGACAAGGGCAAAGAGGGGCGGACAAGGGCAAAGAGGGGCGGACAAGGGCAAAGGGGGGCGGACAAGGGCAAAGGGGGGCGGACAAGGGCAAAGGGGGGCGGACAAGGGCAAAGAGGGGCGGACAAGGGCAAAGAGGGGCGGACAAGGGCAAAGAGGGGCGGACAAGGGCAAAGAGGGGCGGACAAGGGCAAAGAGGGGCGGACAAGGGCGGAGAATACGGGACAAGGGCAAAGAGGGGCGGACAAGGGCAAAGAGGGGCGGACAAGGGCAAAGAGGGGCGGACAAGGGCAAAGAGGGGCGGACAAGGGCAAAGAGGGGCGGACAAGGGCAAAGAGGGGCGGACAAGGGCAAAGAGGGGCGGACAAGGGCAAAGAGGGGCGGACAAGGGCGGAGAATACGGGACAAGGGCAAAGAGGGGCAGACAAGGGCAAAGAGGGGCGGACAAGGGCAAAGAGGGGCGGACAAGGGCAAAGAGGGGCGGACAAGGGCAAAGAGGGGCGGACAAGGGCAAAGAGGGGCGGACAAGGGCGGAGAATACGGGACAAGGGCAAAGAGGGGCGGACAAAGGCAAAGAGGGGCGGACAAGGGCAAAGAGGGGCGGACAAGGGCAAAGAGGGGCGGACAAGGGCAAAGAGGGGCGGACAAGGGCAAAGAGGGGCGGACAAGGGCAAAGAGGGGCGGACAAGGGCAAAGAGGGGCGGACAAGGGCAAAGAGGGGCGGACAAGGGCAAAGAGGGGCGGACAAGGGCAAAGAGGGGCGGACAAGGGCAAAGAGGGGCGGACAAGGGCAAAGAGGAGCGGACAAGGGCAAAGAGGGGCGGACAAGGGCGGAGAATACGGGACGAGGGCAAAGAGGGGCGGACAAGGGCGGAGAATACGGGACGAGGGCAAAGAGGGGCGGACAAGGGCGGAGAATACGGGACGAGGGCAAAGAGGGGCGGACAAGGGCGGAGAATACGGGACGAGGGCAAAGAGGGGCGGACAAGGGCGGAGAATACGGGACGAGGGCAAAGAGGGGCGGACAAGGGCGGAGAATACGGGACGAGGGCAAAGAGGGGCGGACAAGGGCGGAGAATACGGGACGAGGGCAAAGAGGGGCGGACAAGGGCGGAGAATACGGGACGAGGGCAAAGAGGGGCGGACAAGGGCGGAGAATACGGGACGAGGGCAAAGAGGGGCGGACAAGGGCGGAGAATACGGGACGAGGGCAAAGAGGGGCGGACAAGGGCGGAGAATACGGGACGAGGGCAAAGAGGGGCGGACAAGGGCGGAGAATACGGGACGAGGGCAAAGAGGGGCGGACAAGGGCGGAGAATACGGGACGAGGGCAAAGAGGGGCGGACAAGGGCAAAGAGGGGCGGACAAGGGCAAAGAGGGGCGGACAAGGGCAAAGAGGGGCGGACAAGGGCAAAGAGGGGCGGACAAGGGCAAAGAGGGGCGGACAAGGGCAAAGAGGGGCGGACAAGGGCAAAGAGGGGCGGACAAGGGCAAAGAGGGGCGGACAAGGGCAAAGAGGGGCGGACAAGGGCAAAGAGGGGCGGACAAGGGCAAAGAGGGGCGGACAAGGGCAAAGAGGGGCGGACAAGGGCAAAGAGGGGCGGACAAGGGCAAAGAGGGGCGGACAAGGGCAAAGAGGGGCGGACAAGGGCGGAGAATACGGGACAAGGGCAAAGAGGGGCGGACAAGGGCGGAGAATACGGGACAAGGGCAAAGAGGGGCGGACAAGGGCGGAGAATACGGGACAAGGGCAAAGAGGGGCGGACAAGGGCGGAGAATACGGGACAAGGGCAAAGAGGGGCGGACAAGGGCACAGAGGGGCGGACAAGGGCACAGAGGGGCGGACAAGGGCGGAGAATACGGGACAAGGGCAAAGAGGGGCGGACAAGGGCGGAGAATACGGGACAAGGGCAAAGAGGGGCGGACAAGGCCAAGGAGGGGCGGACAAGGCCAAGGAGGGGCGGACAAGGCCAAGGAGGGGGCGGACAAGGCCAAGGAGGGGCGGACAAGGCCAAGGAGGGGCGGACAAGGGCGGAGAATACGGGACAAGGGCAAAGAGGGGCGGACAAGGGCGGAGAATACGGGACAAGGGCAAAGAGGGGCGGACAAGGGCGGAGAATACGGGACAAGGGCAAAGAGGGGCGGACAAGGGCGGAGAATACGGGACAAGGCCAAGGAGGGGCGGACAAGGCCAAGGAGGGGCGGACAAGGCCAAGGAGGGGCGGAAAAGGCCAAGGAGGGGCGGAAAAGGCCAAGGAGGGGCGGAAAAGGCCAAGGAGGGGCGGACAAGGCCAAGGAGGGGCGGACAAGGCCAAGGAGGGGCGGACAAGGGCGGAGAATACGGGACAAGGGCAAAGAGGGGCGGACAAGGGCAAAGAGGGGCGGACAAGGGCAAAGAGGGGCGGACAAGGGCAAAGAGGGGCGGACAAGGGCAAAGAGGGGCGGACAAGGGCAAAGAGGGGCGGACAAGGGCAAAGAGGGGCGGACAAGGGCAAAGAGGGGCGGACAAGGGCAAAGAGGGGCGGACAAGGGCAAAGAGGGGCGGACAAGGGCAAAGAGGGGCGGACAAGGGCAAAGAGGGGCGGACAAGGGCAAAGAGGGGCGGACAAGGGCAAAGAGGGGCGGACAAGGGCAAAGAGGGGCGGACAAGGGCAAAGAGGGGCGGACAAGGGCAAAGAGGGGCGGACAAGGGCAAAGAGGGGCGGACAAGGGCAAAGAGGGGCGGACAAGGGCGGAGAATACGGGACAAGAGCAAAGAGGGGCGGACAAGGGCAAAGAGTGGCGGACAAGGGCAAAGAGGGGGCGGACAAGGGCAAAGAGGGGCGGACAAGGGCAAAGAGGGGCGGACAAGGGCAAAGAGGGGCGGACAAGGGCAAAGAGGGGCGGACAAGGGCGGAGAATACGGGACAAGGGCAAAGAGGGGCGGACAAGGGCAAAGAGGGGCGGACAAGGGCAAAGAGGGGCGGACAAGGGCAAAGAGGGGCGGACAAGGGCAAAGAGGGGCGGACAAGGGCAAAGAGGGGCGGACAAGGGCAAAGAGGGGCGGACAAGGGCAAAGAGGGGCGGACAAGGGCAAAGAGGGGCGGACAAGGGCAAAGAGGGGCGGACAAGGGCAAAGAGGGGCGGACAAGGGCAAAGAGGGGCGGACAAGGGCGGAGAATACGGGACAAGGGCAAAGAGGGGCGGACAAGGGCGGAGAATACGGGACAAGGGCAAAGAGGGGCGGACAAGGGCGGAGAATACTGGACAAGGGCAAAGAGGGGCGGACAAGGGCAAAGAGGGGCGGACAAGGGCAAAGAGGGGCGGACAAGGGCAAAGAGGGGCGGACAAGGGCAAAGAGGGGCGGACAAGGGCAAAGAGGGGCGGACAAGGGCAAAGAGGGGCGGACAAGGGCAAAGAGGGGCGGACAAGGGCAAAGAGGGGCGGACAAGGGCAAAGAGGGGCGGACAAGGGCAAAGAGGGGCGGACAAGGGCAAAGAGGGGCGGACAAGGGCGGAGAATACGGGACGAGGGCAAAGAGGGGCGGACAAGGGCAAAGAGGGGCGGACAAGGGCAAAGAGGGGCGGACAAGGGCAAAGAGGGGCGGACAAGGGCAAAGAGGGGCGGACAAGGGCAAAGAGGGGCGGACAAGGGCAAAGAGGGGCGGACAAGGGCAAAGAGGGGCGGACAAGGGCAAAGAGGGGCGGACAAGGGCGGAGAATACGGGACAAGGGCAAAGAGGGGCGGACAAGGGCGGAGAATACGGGACAAGGGCAAAGAGGGGCGGACAAGGGCGGAGAATACGGGCAAGGGCAAAGAGGGGCGGACAAGGGCGGAGAATACGGGACAAGGGCAAAGAGGGGCAGGACAAGGGCAAAAAGGGGCGGACAAGTGCTGAGAATGCGGGACAAGGGCAAAGAGGGGGGGACAAGGGCAAAGAGGGGCGGACAAGTGCAAAGAGGGGCGGACAAGGGCAAAGATATGTGGACAAGGGCAAAGAGGGGCGGACAAGGGCAAAGAGGGGCGGACAGTGCTGAGAATACGGGACAAGGGCAAAGAGGGGCGGACAAGGGCCAAGAGGGGCGGACAAGTGCTGAGAATAAAGGACAAGGGCACAGAGGGGCGGACAAGGGCAGAGTATACGGGACAAGGGCAAAGGAGGGGCGGACGAGGGCAAAGAGGGGCGGACGAGGGCAAAGAGGGGCGGACGAGGGCAAAGAGGGGCGGACGAGGGCAAAGAGGGGCGGACGAGGGCAAAGAGGGGCGGACGAGGGCAAAGAGGGGCGGACGAGGGCAAAGAGGGGCGGACGAGGGCAAAGAGGGGCGGACGAGGGCAAAGAGGGGCGGACGAGGGCAAAGAGGGGCGGACGAGGGCAAAGAGGGGCGGACGAGGGCAAAGAGGGGCGGACGAGGGCAAAGAGGGGCGGACGAGGGCAAAGAGGGGCGGACGAGGGCAAAGAGGGGCGGACGAGGGCAAAGAGGGGCGGACGAGGGCAAAGAGGGGCGGACGAGGGCGGAGAATACGGGACGAGGGCAAAGAGGGGCGGACGAGGGCGGAGAATACGGGACGAGGGCAAAGAGGGGCGGACGAGGGCGGAGAATACGGGACGAGGGCAAAGAGGGGCGGACGAGGGCGGAGAATACGGGACGAGGGCAAAGAGGGGCGGACGAGGGCGGAGAATACGGGACGAGGGCAAAGAGGGGCGGACGAGGGCGGAGAATACGGGACGAGGGCAAAGAGGGGCGGACGAGGGCGGAGAATACGGGACGAGGGCAAAGAGGGGCGGACGAGGGCGGAGAATACGGGACGAGGGCAAAGAGGGGCGGACGAGGGCGGAGAATACGGGACGAGGGCAAAGAGGGGCGGACGAGGGCGGAGAATACGGGACGAGGGCAAAGAGGGGCGGACGAGGGCGGAGAATACGGGACGAGGGCAAAGAGGGGCGGACGAGGGCGGAGAATACGGGACGAGGGCAAAGAGGGGCGGACGAGGGCAAAGAGGGGCGGACGAGGGCAAAGAGGGGCGGACGAGGGCAAAGAGGGGCGGACGAGGGCAAAGAGGGGCGGACGAGGGCAAAGAGGGGCGGACGAGGGCAAAGAGGGGCGGACGAGGGCAAAGAGGGGCGGACGAGGGCAAAGAGGGGCGGACGAGGGCAAAGAGGGGCGGACGAGGGCAAAGAGGGGCGGACGAGGGCAAAGAGGGGCGGACGAGGGCAAAGAGGGGCGGACGAGGGCAAAGAGGGGCGGACGAGGGCAAAGAGGGGCGGACGAGGGCAAAGAGGGGCGGACGAGGGCAAAGAGGGGCGGACGAGGGCAAAGAGGGGCGGACGAGGGCAAAGAGGGGCGGACGAGGGCAAAGAGGGGCGGACGAGGGCAAAGAGGGGCGGACGAGGGCAAAGAGGGGCGGACGAGGGCAAAGAGGGGCGGACGAGGGCAAAGAGGGGCGGACGAGGGCAAAGAGGGGCGGACGAGGGCAAAGAGGGGCGGACGAGGGCAAAGAGGGGCGGACGAGGGCAAAGAGGGGCGGACGAGGGCAAAGAGGGGCGGACGAGGGCAAAGAGGGGCGGACGAGGGCAAAGAGGGGCGGACGAGGGCAAAGAGGGGCGGACGAGGGCAAAGAGGGGCGGACGAGGGCGGAGAATACGGGACGAGGGCAAAGAGGGGCGGACGAGGGCGGAGAATACGGGACGAGGGCAAAGAGGGGCGGACGAGGGCGGAGAATACGGGACGAGGGCAAAGAGGGGCGGACGAGGGCGGAGAATACGGGACGAGGGCAAAGAGGGGCGGACGAGGGCGGAGAATACGGGACGAGGGCAAAGAGGGGCGGACGAGGGCGGAGAATACGGGACGAGGGCAAAGAGGGGCGGACGAGGGCGGAGAATACGGGACGAGGGCAAAGAGGGGCGGACGAGGGCAAAGAGGGGCGGACGAGGGCAAAGAGGGGCGGACGAGGGCAAAGAGGGGCGGACGAGGGCAAAGAGGGGCGGACGAGGGCAAAGAGGGGCGGACGAGGGCAAAGAGGGGCGGACGAGGGCAAAGAGGGGCGGACGAGGGCAAAGAGGGGCGGACGAGGGCAAAGAGGGGCGGACGAGGGCAAAGAGGGGCGGACGAGGGCAAAGAGGGGCGGACGAGGGCAAAGAGGGGCGGACGAGGGCAAAGAGGGGCGGACGAGGGCAAAGAGGGGCGGACGAGGGCAAAGAGGGGCGGACGAGGGCAAAGAGGGGCGGACGAGGGCAAAGAGGGGCGGACGAGGGCAAAGAGGGGCGGACGAGGGCAAAGAGGGGCGGACGGGGGCAAAGAGGGGCGGACGGGGGCAAAGAGGGGCGGACGGGGGCAAAGAGGGGCGGACGGGGGCAAAGAGGGGCGGACGGGGGCAAAGAGGGGCGGACGGGGGCAAAGAGGGGCGGACGGGGGCAAAGAGGGGCGGACGGGGGCAAAGAGGGGCGGACGGGGGCAAAGAGGGGCGGACGGGGGCAAAGAGGGGCGGACGGGGGCAAAGAGGGGCGGACGGGGGCAAAGAGGGGCGGACGGGGGCAAAGAGGGGCGGACGGGGGCAAAGAGGGGCGGACGGGGGCAAAGAGGGGCGGACGGGGGCAAAGAGGGGCGGACAGGGGCAAAGAGGGGCGGACAGGGGCAAAGAGGGGCGGACAGGGGCAAAGAGGGGCGGACAGGGGCAAAGAGGGGCGGACAGGGGCAAAGAGGGGCGGACAGGGGCAAAGAGGGGCGGACAGGGGCAAAGAGGGGCGGACAAGGGCGGAGAATACGGGACGAGGGCAAAGAGGGGCGGACAAGGGCGGAGAATACGGGACGAGGGCAAAGAGGGGCGGACAAGGGCGGAGAATACGGGACGAGGGCAAAGAGGGGCGGACAAGGGCGGAGAATACGGGACAAGGGCACAGAGGGGCGGACAAGGGCAAAGAGGGGCGGACAAGGGCAAAGAGGGGCGGACAAGGGCAAAGAGGGGCGGACAAGGGCGGAGAATACGGGACGAGGGCAAAGAGGGGCGGACAAGGGCGGAGAATACGGGACGAGGGCAAAGAGGGGCGGACAAGGGCGGAGAATACGGGACGAGGGCAAAGAGGGGCGGACAAGGGCGGAGAATACGGGACGAGGGCACAGAGGGGCGGACAAGGGCACAGAGGGGCGGACAAGGGCACAGAGGGGCGGACAAGGGCGGAGAATACGGGACGAGGGCAAAGAGGGGCGGACAAGGGCGGAGAATACGGGACGAGGGCAAAGAGGGGCGGACAAGGGCGGAGAATACGGGACGAGGGCAAAGAGGGGCGGACAAGGGCGGAGAATACGGGACAAGGGCACAGAGGGGCGGACAAGGGCAAAGAGGGGCGGACAAGGGCAAAGAGGGGCGGACAAGGGCGGAGAATACGGGACGAGGGCAAAGAGGGGCGGACAAGGGCGGAGAATACGGGACGAGGGCAAAGAGGGGCGGACAAGGGCGGAGAATACGGGACGAGGGCAAAGAGGGGCGGACAAGTGCGGAGAATACGGGACGAGGGCACAGAGGGGCGGACAAGGGCACAGAGGGGCGGACAAGGGCACAGAGGGGCGGACAAGGGCACAGAGGGGCGGACAAGGGCAAAGAGGGGCGGACAAGGGCGGAGAATACGGGACAAGGGCAAAGAGGGGCGGACAAGGGCGGAGAATACGGGACAAGGGCAAAGAGGGGCGGACAAGGGCAAAGAGGGGCGGACAAGGCCAAGGAGGGGCGGACAAGGCCAAGGAGGGGCGGACAAGGCCAAGGAGGGGCGGACAAGGCCAAGGAGGGGCGGACAAGGCCAAGGAGGGGCGGACAGGGCCAAGGAGGGGCGGACAGGGCCAAGGAGGGGCGGACAAGGCCAAGGAGGGGCGGACAAGGGCGGAGAATACGGGACAAGGGCAAAGAGGGGAGGACAAGGGCGGAGAATACGGGACAAGGGCAAAGAGGGGCGGACAAGGGCGGAGAATACGGGACAAGGGCAAAGAGGGGCGGACAAGGGCAAAGAGGGGCGGACAAGGGCAAAGAGGGGCGGACAAGGGCAAAGAGGGGCGGACAAGGGCAAAGAGGGGCGGACAAGGGCAAAGAGGGGCGGACAAGGGCAAAGAGGGGCGGACAAGGGCAAAGAGGGGCGGACAAGGGCAAAGAGGGGCGGACAAGGGCAAAGAGGGGCGGACAAGGGCAAAGAGGGGCGGACAAGGGCAAAG
This sequence comes from Phaenicophaeus curvirostris, assembly GCF_032191515.1. Lineage (NCBI taxonomy): Eukaryota > Metazoa > Chordata > Aves > Cuculiformes > Cuculidae > Phaenicophaeus > Phaenicophaeus curvirostris. The sequence goes on from NW_027207149.1 coordinate 23,020, forward strand.
AGGGGCGGACAAGGGCAAAGAGGGGCGGACAAGGGCAAAGAGGGGCGGACAAGGGCAAAGAGGGGCGGACAAGGGCAAAGAGGGGCGGACAAGGGCAAAGAGGGGCGGACAAGGGCAAAGAGGGGCGGACAAGGGCAAAGAGGGGCGGACAAGGGCAAAGAGGGGCGGACAAGGGCAAAGAGGGGCGGACAAGGGCGGAGAATACGGGACGAGGGCAAAGAGGGGCGGACAAGGGCAAAGAGGGGCGGACAAGGGCAAAGAGGGGCGGACAAGGGCAAAGAGGGGCGGACAAGGGCAAAGAGGGGCGGACAAGGGCAAAGAGGGGCGGACAAGGGCAAAGAGGGGCGGACAAGGGCAAAGAGGGGCGGACAAGGGCAAAGAGGGGCGGACAAGGGCAAAGAGGGGCGGACAAGGGCAAAGAGGGGCGGACAAGGGCAAAGAGGGGCGGACAAGGGCAAAGAGGGGCGGACAAGGGCAAAGAGGGGCGGACAAGGGCAAAGAGGGGCGGACAAGGGCAAAGAGGGGCGGACAAGGGCAAAGAGGGGCGGACAAGGGCAAAGAGGGGCGGACAAGGGCAAAGAGGGGCGGACAAGGGCAAAGAGGGGCGGACAAGGGCGGAGAATACGGGACGAGGGCAAAGAGGGGCGGACAAGGGCAAAGAGGGGCGGACAAGGGCAAAGAGGGGCGGACAAGGGCAAAGAGGGGCGGACAAGGGCAAAGAGGGGCGGACAAGGGCAAAGAGGGGCGGACAAGGGCAAAGAGGGGCGGACAAGGGCGGAGAATACGGGACAAGGGCAAAGAGGGGCGGACAAGGGCGGAGAATACGGGACAAGGGCAAAGAGGGGCGGACAAGGGCAAAGAGGGGCGGACAAGGGCAAAGAGGGGCGGACAAGGGCAAAGAGGGGCGGACAAGGGCAAAGAGGGGCGGACAAGGGCAAAGAGGGGCGGACAAGGGCAAAGAGGGGCGGACAAGGGCAAAGAGGGGCGGACAAGGGCAAAGAGGGGCGGACAAGGGCAAAGAGGGGCGGACAAGGGCAAAGAGGGGCGGACAAGGGCAAAGAGGGGCGGACAAGGGCAAAGAGGGGCGGACAAGGGCAAAGAGGGGCGGACAAGGGCAAAGAGGGGCGGACAAGGGCAAAGAGGGGCGGACAAGGGCAAAGAGGGGCGGACAAGGGCAAAGAGGGGCGGACAAGGGCAAAGAGGGGCGGACAAGGGCAAAGAGGGGCGGACAAGGGCAAAGAGGGGCGGACAAGGGCGGAGAATACGGGACGAGGGCAAAGAGGGGCGGACAAGGGCAAAGAGGGGCGGACAAGGGCAAAGAGGGGCGGACAAGGGCAAAGAGGGGCGGACAAGGGCAAAGAGGGGCGGACAAGGGCAAAGAGGGGCGGACAAGGGCAAAGAGGGGCGGACAAGGGCAAAGAGGGGCGGACAAGGGCAAAGAGGGGCGGACAAGGGCAAAGAGGGGCGGACAAGGGCAAAGAGGGGCGGACAAGGGCAAAGAGGGGCGGACAAGGGCAAAGAGGGGCGGACAAGGGCAAAGAGGGGCGGACAAGGGCGGAGAATACGGGACAAGGGCAAAGAGGGGCGGACAAGGGCGGAGAATACGGGACAAGGGCAAAGAGGGGCGGACAAGGGCGGAGAATACGGGACAAGGGCAAAGAGGGGCGGACAAGGGCAAAGAGGGGCGGACAAGGGCAAAGAGGGGCGGACAAGGGCAAAGAGGGGCGGACAAGGGCAAAGAGGGGCGGACAAGGGCAAAGAGGGGCGGACAAGGGCAAAGAGGGGCGGACAAGGGCAAAGAGGGGCGGACAAGGGCAAAGAGGGGCGGACAAGGGCAAAGAGGGGCGGACAAGGGCAAAGAGGGGCGGACAAGGGCAAAGAGGGGCGGACAAGGGCAAAGAGGGGCGGACAAGGGCAAAGAGGGGCGGACAAGGGCAAAGAGGGGCGGACAAGGGCAAAGAGGGGCGGACAAGGGCAAAGAGGGGCGGACAAGGGCAAAGAGGGGCGGACAAGGGCAAAGAGGGGCGGACAAGGGCAAAGAGGGGCGGACAAGGGCAAAGAGGGGCGGACAAGGGCAAAGAGGGGCGGACAAGGGCAAAGAGGGGCGGACAAGGGCAAAGAGGGGCGGACAAGGGCAAAGAGGGGCGGACAAGGGCAAAGAGGGGCGGACAAGGGCAAAGAGGGGCGGACAAGGGCAAAGAGGGGCGGACAAGGGCAAAGAGGGGCGGACAAGGGCAAGAGAAGGCGGACGAGGGCAAAGAGGGGCGGACAAGGGCGGAGAATACGGGACGAGGGCAAAGAGGGGCGGACAAGGGCGGAGAATACGGGACGAGGGCAAAGAGGGGCGGACAAGGGCGGAGAATACGGGACGAGGGCAAAGAGGGGCGGACAAGGGCGGAGAATACGGGACGAGGGCAAAGAGGGGCGGACAAGGGCGGAGAATACGGGACGAGGGCAAAGAGGGGCGGACAAGGGCGGAGAATACGGGACGAGGGCAAAGAGGGGCGGACAAGGGCGGAGAAGAGCGGGACGAGGGCAAAGAGGGGCGGACAGGGCGAAAGACGGGACGAGGGCAAAGAGGGGCGGACGAGGGCAAAGAGGGCGGACGAGGGCAAAGAGGGGCGGACGAGGGCAAGAGAGGCGGACGAGGGCAAAGAGGGGCGGACGAGGGCAAAGAGGGGCGGACGAGGGCAAAGAGGGGCGGACGAGGGCAAAGAGGGGCGGACGAGGGCAAAGAGGGGCGGACGAGGGCAAAGAGGGGCGGACGAGGGCAAAGAGGGGCGGACGAGGGCAAAGAGGGGCGGACGAGGGCAAAGAGGGGCGGACGAGGGCAAAGAGGGGCGGACGAGGGCAAAGAGGGGCGGACGAGGGCAAAGAGGGGCGGACGAGGGCAAAGAGGGGCGGACGAGGGCAAAGAGGGGCGGACGAGGGCAAAGAGGGGCGGACGAGGGCAAAGAGGGGCGGACGAGGGCAAAGAGGGGCGGACGAGGGCAAAGAGGGGCGGACGAGGGCAAAGAGGGGCGGACGAGGGCAAAGAGGGGCGGACGAGGGCAAAGAGGGGCGGACGAGGGCAAAGAGGGGCGGACGAGGGCAAAGAGGGGCGGACGAGGGCAAAGAGGGGCGGACGAGGGCAAAGAGGGGCGGACGAGGGCAAAGAGGGGCGGACGAGGGCAAAGAGGGGCGGACGAGGGCAAAGAGGGGCGGACGAGGGCAAAGAGGGGCGGACGAGGGCAAAGAGGGGCGGACGAGGGCAAAGAGGGGCGGACGAGGGCAAAGAGGGGCGGACGAGGGCAAAGAGGGGCGGACGAGGGCAAAGAGGGGCGGACGAGGGCAAAGAGGGGCGGACGAGGGGCAAAGAGGGGCGGACGAGGGCAAAGAGGGGCGGACGAGGGCAAAGAGGGGCGGACGGGGCAAAGAGGGGCGGACAGGGGCAAAGAGGGGCGGACGGGGGCAAAGAGGGGCGGACGGGGGCAAAGAGGGGCGGACGGGGGCAAAGAGGGGCGGACGGGGCAAAGAGGGGCGGACAGGGGCAAAGAGGGGCGGACAGGGGCAAAGAGGGGCGGACAGGGGCAAAGAGGGGCGGACAGGGGCAAAGAGGGGCGGACAGGGGCAAAGAGGGGCGGACAGGGGCAAAGAGGGGCGGACAGGGCAAAGAGGGGCGGACAGGGCAAAGAGGGGCGGACAAGGGCAAAGAGGGGCGGACAGAAGGGCAAAGAGGGGGCGGACAAGGGCAAAGAGGGGCGGACAAGGGCAAAGAGGGGCGGCGGACAGGGGCAAAG
>NW_027207150.1:0-26626 GCF_032191515.1 Phaenicophaeus curvirostris
GGCACTGGGAGGTTCTCAGGAGGGTTCTTGGAGGGCTCTGGGAGGTTCTAGAAGGTTCTGGGAGGGACTGGGGGGCACTGGGGGAGGTTCTAGAGGGAACTGGGGGACACTGGGAGGTTCTAGAAGGTTCTTGGAGGGAGTGGGGGACACGGGGAGGAACTGGGGGACACTGGGAGGAACTGGGAGGTTCTAGAAGGTTCTGGGAGGGACTGGGGGGCACTGGGAGGAACTGGGGGACACTGGGAGGTTCTAGGAGGGTTCTAGAAGGTTCTGGGAGGAACTGGGAGGGACTGGGGGACACTGGGAGGTTCTAGAAAGTTCTTGGAGGAACTGGTGGGCCCTGGGAGGTTCTTTGAGGTTCTTGGAGGAACTGGGGGACACTGGGAGGTCCTGGGAGCTTCTAGAGGGAACTGGAGGACACTGGGAGGTTCTTTGAGGAGTTGGGGGACACTGGGAGGTTCTGGGAGGTTCTTAGAGGAACTGGGGGACACTGGGAGGTTCTAGAGGGAGCTGGGGGCCACTGGGAGGTTCTTCGAGGAGCTGGTGGGCCACTGGAGGTTCTGGGAGCTTCTAGGAGGAACTGGAGGACACTGGGAGGTTCTGGGAGGTTCTTTGAGGAGCTGGTGGGCCCTGGAGGTCCTGGGAGCTTCTAGGAGGAACTGGGAGGGACTGGGAGGTTCTTGGAGGAGCTGGTGGGTCCTGGGAGGTCCTGGGAGGTTCTTGGAGGTTCTTTGAGGAGCTGGTGGACACTGGGAGGTTCTGGGAGGTTCTTTGAGGAGCTGGTGGGACACTGGGAGGTCCTGGGAGCTTCTAGGAGGAACTGGAGGACACTGGGAGGTTCTTGGAGGTTCTTGGAGGAGCTGGGGGACACCGGGAGGTTCTGGGAGGTTCTGGAGGAAACTGGGGGACACTGGGAGGTTCTTCGAGGAGCTGGTGGGCCACTGGGAGGTTCTTTGAGGTTCTTTGAGGTTCTTTGAGGTTCTTTGAGGTTCTTTGAGGTTCTTTGAGGAACTGGGAGGTTCTAGAGGGAACTGGAGGACACTGGGAGGTTCTTTGAGGTTCTTTGAGGAGCTGGTGGGCACTGGGAGGTTCTTGGAGGAGCTGGTGGGTCCTGGGAGGTTCTGGGAGGTTCTTTGAGGTTCTTGGAGGAGCTGGTGGGACACTGGGAGGTCCCGGGAGGTCCTGGTGGGCCCTGGGAGGTGCCGGGAGGTTCTTTGAGGTCCTGGTGGGCCCTGGTGGGCCCCGGGAGGTGCCGTTGGGCTGAGCGCCGGGTGTGCAGGTCGTCGATCCACGGGCGGGGGCTCTTCTGCAAGCGGCCCATCGAGGCGGGCGAGATGGTCATCGAGTACTCGGGCATCGTCGTCCGCTCCGTCCTCACCGACAAGAGGGAGAAGTTCTACGACAGCAAGGTGGCCCCTGGGGGGGCCTCGGGGGGGACCTGGGGGGCACCTCGGGGACCTGGGGGGGACGTGGGGGACCTGTGGGGGGGGCCCTGAGGTTCTACGGTGCCCTGGAGGCATCTGGGGGGCTTCGGAGGAGGCGCCAACCCCGTGGTTGAGGCCTTCTGGAAGCCTCCGAGATGCCTCCACGAGCTCCTCAACCCTCCATGAGCTCCTCAACCTTCCCTGATGGTTCCATCCCTCCACGATCTCCTCAACCCTCCACGAGCTCCTCGTCCCTCCACGATCTCCTCATCCCTTGATGTCCTTCCTAAACCCTTGATGATGCCTCCATCCCTCCCTCATCTCCTGATCCTTCCATGATCTCCTCATCCCTCCTTGATCTCCTCACCCCTCCATGACCTCCTCACCCCTCCATGACCTCCTCAACCCTTGGTGATGCCTCCATCCCTCCATGATCTCCTCACCCCTCCATGATCTCCTCACCCCTCCATGATCTCCTCATCCCTCCACGATCTCCTCAACCCTTGGTGATGCCTCCACCCCACCTTGATCTCCTCAACCCTCCCTGATGCCTCCATCCCTCCATCATCTCCTCATCCCTTCCCAATCTCCTCATCCCTCCCCGATCTCTTCAACCCTCCCAGATCTCCTCAACCCTTGGAGATGCCTCCACCCCTCCATGATCTCCTCATCCCTCCACGATCTCCTCATCCCTCCACGATCTCCTCATCCCTCCACGATCTCCTCACCCCTCCACGATCTCCTCACCCCTCCACGATCTCCTCATCCCTTGATGTCCTTCCTAAACCCTTGGTGATGCCTCCATCCCTCCCTCATCTCCTCATCCCTCCACGATCTCCTCATCCCTCCACGATCTCCTCATCCCTCCACGATCTCCGCACCCCTCCACGATCTCCGCACCCCTCCACGATCTCCGCACCCCTCCACGATCTCCTCATCCCTCCACGATCTCCTCACCCCTCCACGATCTCCTCATCCCTTGATGTCCTTCCTAAACCCTTGGTGATGCCTCCATCCCTCCCTCATCTCCTCATCCCTCCACGATCTCCTCATCCCTCCACGATCTCCTCATCCCTCCACGATCTCCTCATCCCTCCACGATCTCCTCATCCCTCCACGATCTCCTCATCCCTCCACGACCTCCTCACCCCTCCACGATCTCCTCATCCCTTGATGTCCTTCCTAAACCCTTGGAGATGCCTCCATCCCTCCACGATCTCCTCATCCCTCCATGATCTCCTCATCCCTTGATGTCCTTCCTAAACCCTTGATGATGCCTCCATCCCTCCCTCATCTCCTGATCCTTCCACGATCTCCTCACCCCTCCATGATCTCCTCATCCCTCCTTGATCTCCACAACCCTTGGTGATGCCTCCATCCCTCCACGATCTCCTCAACCCTCCATGATCTCCTCATCCCTTGATGTTCTTCCTAAACCCTCCACGATCTCCTCACCCCTCCATGACCTCCTCAACCCTCCACGATCTCCTCATCCCTTGATGTCCTTCCTAAACCCTTGATGATGCCTCCATCCCTCCCTCATCTCCTCACCCCTCCACGATCTCCTCACCCCTCCACGATCTCCTCACCCCTCCACGATCTCCTCATCCCTTGATGTCCTTCCTAAACCCTTGATGATGCCTCCATCCCTCCCTGATCTCCTCGTCCCTCCACGATCTCCTCGTCCCTCCACGATCTCCTCGTCCCTCCACGATCTCCTCGTCCCTCCACGATCTCCTCGTCCCTCCACGATCTCCTCGTCCCTCCACGATCTCCTCATCCCTCCATGATCTCCTCACCCCTCCATGATCTCCACAACCCTTGGTGATGCCTCCATCCCTCCCTGATCTCCTCATCCCTCCACGATCTCCTCAACCCTTGGTGATGCCTCCACCCCACCTTGATCTCCTCAACCCTCCCTGATGCCTCCATCCCTCCATCATCATCTCATCCCTCCCCGATCTCCTCATCCCTCCCTGATCTCCTCAACCCTTGGAGATGCCTCCACCCCTCCCTGACCTCCTCACCCCTCCACGATCTCCTCATCCCTTGATGTCCTTCCTAAACCCTTGATGATGCCTCCATCCCTCCCCGATCTCCTCGTCCCTCCCCGATCTCCTCGTCCCTCCCCGATCTCCTCGTCCCTCCCCGATCTCCTCGTCCCTCCCCGATCTCCTCGTCCCTCCACGATCTCCTCGTCCCTCCACGATCTCCTCGTCCCTCCACGATCTCCTCGTCCCTCCACGATCTCCTCGTCCCTCCACGATCTCCTCAACCCTCCATGATCTCCTCAACCCTTGGAGATGCCTCCATCCCTCCACGATCTCCTCGTCCCTCCACGATCTCCTCGTCCCTCCACGATCTCCTCGTCCCTCCACGATCTCCTCGTCCCTCCACGATCTCCTCGTCCCTCCACGATCTCCTCATCCCTCCATGATCTCCTCATCCCTTGATGTCCTTCCTAAACCCTTGATGATGCCTCCATCCCTCCCTCATCTCCTGATCCCTCCACGATCTCCTCACCCCTCCATGATCTCCTCATCCCTCCTTGATCTCCACAACCCTTGGTGATGCCTCCATCCCTCCATGATCTCCTCAACCCTCCACGATCTCCTCATCCCTTGATGTCCTTCCTAAACCCTTGATGATGCCTCCATCCCTCCCTCATCTCCTCACCCCTCCCCGATCTCCTCACCCCTCCCCGATCTCCTCACCCCTCCACGATCTCCTCACCCCTCCACGATCTCCTCACCCCTCCACGATCTCCTCACCCCTCCACGATCTCCTCACCCCTCCACGATCTCCTCACCCCTCCACGATCTCCTCATCCCTCCACGATCTCCTCATCCCTCCACGATCTCCTCAACCCTCCACGATCTCCTCAACCCTCCACGATCTCCTCAACCCTCCACGATCTCCTCAACCCTCCACGATCTCCTCATCCCTTGATGTCTTTCCTAAACCCTTGATGATGCCTCCATCCCTCCATGATCTCCTGATCCTTCCATGATCTCCTCAACCCTTGATGATGCCTCCATCCCTCCATGATCTCCTGATCCTTCCATGATCTCCTCAACCCTTGATGATGCCTCCATCCCTCCATGATCTCCTGATCCTTCCATGATCTCCTCAACCCTCCATGATGCCTCCATCCCTCCCTCATCTCCTCAACCCTCCATGATCTCCTCAACCCTTGTTGATTCCTCCATCCCTCCACGATCTCCTCAACCCTCCACGATCTCCTCACCCCTCCATGATCTCCTCACCCCTCCATGACCTCCTCAACCCTTGGTGATGCCTCCATCCCTCCACGATCTCCTCGTCCCTCCACGATCTCCTCAACCCTCCATGATCTCCTCATCCCTCCATGATCTCCACAACCCTTGGAGATGCCTCCACCCCTCCCTGATCTCCTCGTCCCTCCACGACCTCCTCGTCCCTCCACGACCTCCTCGTCCCTCCACGACCTCCTCACCCCTCCCCGATCTCCTCACCCCTCCCCGATCTCCTCATCCCACCTTGATCTCCTCAACCCTCCATGATCTCCTCATCCCTTGATGTTCTTCCTCAACCCTCCATGATCTCCTCAACCCTCCATGATCTCCTCATCCCTTGATGTTCTTCCTCAACCCTCCATGATCTCCTCAACCCTCCATGATCTCCTCATCCCTTGATGTTCTTCCTAAACCCTCCACGATCTCCTCAACCCTCCATGATCTCCTCATCCCTTGATGTTCTTCCTAAACCCTCCACGATCTCCTCAACCCTCCATGATCTCCTCAACCCTTAGTGATGCCTCCATCCCTCTCTCATCTCCTCAACCCTCCATGACCTCCTCAACCCTCCATGACCTCCTCAACCCTCCCTGATCTCCTCAACCCTTGGTGATGCCTCCATCCCTCTCTCATCTCCTCAACCCTCCATGACCTCCTCACCCCTCCCCGATCTCCTCATCCCTTGATGTCCTTCCTAAACCCTTGATGATCTCCTCACCCCTCCATGATCTCCTCATCTCCTCCGGGTTGTCCCCTCAGGGCATCGGCTGCTACATGTTCCGCATCGACGAGGCCGAGGTGGTGGACGCCACCATGCACGGCAGCGCCGCCCGCTTCATCAACCACTCGTGCGAGCCCAACTGCTACTCGCGGGTCATCCACGCCGAGGGCCACAAGCGCATCGTCATCTTCGCCCTGCGCCGCATCGCCCGCGGCGAGGAGCTCACCTACGACTACAAGTTCCCCATCGAGGAGCCCGCCGCCAAGCTGCCCTGCAACTGCGGCGCCAAGCGCTGCCGACGCTTCCTCAACTAGAGACGGACCGGGCCGGGCCCGCCCCGCCCCGCGCGGCTCCCGGGGGGCCTCCGGGAGGGAGAGCGCGAAGGGTTGGAGGGGTCTTCAAGGAGATATGGAAGGTCTGGAGATGCCTTCAAGGAGATATGGAAGGGTTGGAGGTGTCTTCAAGGAGATATGGAAGGTCTGGAGATGCCTTCAAGGAGATATGGAAGGGTTGGAGGTGCCTTCAAGGAGATATGGAAGGTCTGGAGGGGTCTTCGGGGCTTGGGAGCCTCCTAGGGGGGGTTTAGAGGGAGAGATGGAAGGTCTGGAGATGCCTTCAAGGGTTGGAAGCGACCTAGTGGTCGTTTAGATGGAGATCTGGAAGGGTTGGAGGTGTCTTCAAGGAGATATGGAAGGGTTGGAGGGGTCTTCGGGGCTTGGGAGCCTCCTAGGGGGGGTTTAGAGGGAGATATGGAAGGTCTGGAGATGCCTTCAAGGAGATATGGAAGGGTTGGAGGGGTCTTCGGGGCTTGGGAGCCTCCTAGGGGGGGTTTAGAGGGAGATCTGGAAGCTCTGGAGATGCCTTCAAGGAGATATGGAAGCTCTGGAGATGCCTTCAAGGAGATATGGAAGGGTTGGAGGGCTCTTCGGGGCTTGGGAGCCTCCTAGGGGGGGTTTAGAGGGAGAGATGGAAGCTCTGGAGATGCCTTCAAGAGTTGGGAGTGACCTAGTGGTTGTTTAGATGGAGATTTGGAAGCTCTGGAGATGCCTTCAAGGAGATATGGAAAGGTTGGAGGGGTCTTCGGGGCTTGGGAGCCTCCTGGGGGGGTTTAGAGGGAGATTTGGAAGCTCTGGAGATGCCTTCAAGGGCTGGGAGTGACCTAGGGGTCGTTTAGAGGGAGATTTGGAAGGTTTGGAGGTGTCTTCAAGGAGATATGGAAGGGTTGGAGGGCTCTTCGGGGCTTGGGAGCCTCCTAGGGGGGGTTTAGAGGGAGAGATGGAAGGTCTGGAGATGCCTTCAAGGAGATATGGAAGGGTTGGAGGGGTCTTCGGGGCTTGGGAGCCTCCTAGGGGTGGTTTAAATGGAGAGATGGAAGGTCTGGAGATGCCTTCAAGGGTTGGGAGCCTCCTAGGGGTTGTTTAGAGGGAGATTTGGAAGGGTTGGAGGTGTCTTCAAGGAGATATGGAAGGGTTGGAGGGCTCTTCGGGGCTTGGGAGCCTCCTAGGGGGGGTTTAGAGGGAGATTTGGAAGGTTTGGAGGTGCCTTCAAGGAGATATGGAAGGGTTGGAGGGCTCTTTGGGGCTTGGGAGCCTCCTAGGGGGGGTTTAGAGAGAGATTTGGAAGGTCTGGAGGTGCCTTCAAGGAGATATGGAAGGGTTGGAGGGCTCTTCGGGGCTTGGGAGCCTCCTAGGCGGGGTTTAGAGGGAGAGATGGAAGCTCTGGAGATGCCTTCAAGGGTTGGAAGTGACCTAGTGGTTGTTTAGATGGAGATTTGGAAGCTCTGGAGATGCCTTCAAGGAGATCTGGAAGGGTTGGAGGGGTCTTCAAGGAGATCTGGAAGGTCTGGAGATGCCTTCAAGGAGATATGGAAGGGTTGGAGGGGTCTTCGGGGCTTGGGAGCCTCCTAGGGGGGGTTTATAGGGAGAGATGGAAGGTCTGGAGATGCCTTCAAGGAGATATGGAAGGGTTGGAGGGGTCTTCAGGGAGATATGGAAGGGTTGGAGGGCTCTTCGGGGCTTGGGAGCCTCCTAGGGGTGGTTTAAATGGAGAGATGGAAGGTCTGGAGATGCCTTCAAGGAGATCGGGAAGGGTTGGAGGGATCTTCGGGGCTTGGGAGCCTCCTAGGGGTTGTTTAAATGGAGATCTGGAAGCTCTGGAGATGCCTTCAAGGAGATATGGAAGGTCTGGAGATGCCTTCAAGGAGATATGGAAGGGTTGGAGGGGTCTTCGGGGCTTGGGAGCCTCCTAGGGGTGGTTTAGAGGGAGAGATGGAAGGTCTGGAGATGCCTTCAAGGAGATATGGAAGGGTTGGAGGGGTCTCCGGGGCTTGGGAGCCTCCTAAGGCTGGTTTAGAGGGAGATCTGGAAGCTCTGGAGATGCCTTCAAGGGTTGAGAGTGACCTAGTGGTTGTTTAGATGGAGATTTGGAAGGGTTGGAGGTGTCTTCAAGGAGATCTGGAAGGGTTGGAGGGCTCTTCGGGGCTTGGCAGCCTCCTAGGGGGGGTTTAGAGGGAGATCTGGAAGCTCTGGAGATGCCTTCAAGGGTTGGGAGTGACCTAGGGATGGTTTAAATGGAGATATGGAAGGGTTGGAGGTGTCTTCAAGGAGATATGGAAGGTCTGGAGGTGCCTTCAAGGAGATATGGAAGGGTTGGAGGGCTCTTCGGGGCTTGGGAGCCTCCTAGTGGGGGTTTAGAGAGAGATTTGGAAGGTCTGGAGGTGCCTTCAAGGAGATATGGAAGGGTTGGAGGGGTCTTCAAGGAGATCTGGAAGGGTTGGAGGGGTCTCCGGGGCTTGGGAGCCTCCTAGGGGTGGTTTAGAGAGAGATTTGGAAGGTTTGGAGGTGTCTTCAAGGAGATATGGAAGGTCTGGAGGGCTCTTCGGGGCTTGGGAGCCTCCTGGGGGTGGTTTAAGTGGAGAGATGGAAGGTCTGGAGATGCCTTCAAGGAGATCTGGAAGGGTTGGAGGGGTCTTCGGGGCTTGGGAGCCTCCTAGGGGGGGTTTAAATGGAGAGATGGAAGCTCTGGAGATGCCTTCAAGAGTTGGGAGTGACCTAGTGGTTGTTTAGAGGGAGATCTGGAAGGGTTGGAGGTGTCTTCAAGGAGATATGGAAGGGTTGGAGGGGTCTTCAAGGAGATATGGAAGGGTTGGAGGGGTCTTCAAGGAGATATTGAAGGGTTGGAGGGGTCTTTGGGGCTTGGGAGCCTCCTAGGGGGGGTTTAGAGGGAGATCTGGAAGGTCTGGAGATGCCATCAAGGAGATATGGAAGGTCTGGAGATGCCTTCAAGGAGATATGGAAGGGTTGGAGGGGTCTTCGGGGCTTGGGAGCCTCCTAGGGGTGGTTTAGAGGGAGAGATGGAAGGTCTGGAGATGCCTTCAAGGAGATATGGAAGCTCTGGAGATGCCTTCAAGGAGATATGGAAGGGTTGGAGGGGTCTTCGGGGCTTGGGAGCCTCCTAGGGGGGGTTTAGAGGGAGATCTGGAAGCTCTGGAGATGCCTTCAAGGGTTGGGAGTGACCTAGGGATGGTTTAAATGGAGATATGGAAGGGTTGGAGGTGTCTTCAAGGAGATATGGAAGGGTTGGAGGGGTCTTCGGGGCTTGGGAGCCTCCTAGGGGGGGTTTAGAGGGAGAGATGGAAGGTCTGGAGATGCCTTCAAGGAGATCTGGAAGGGTTGGAGGCATCTTCAAGGAGATATGGAAGGTCTGGAGATGCCTTCAAGGAGATCTGGAAGGGTTGGAGGCATCTTCAAGGAGATCTGGAAGGTCTGGAGATGCCTTCAAGGAGATATGGAAGGGTTGGAGGCATCTTCAAGGAGATATGGAAGGTCTGGAGATGCCTTCAAGGAGATATGGAAGGGTTGGAGGCATCTTCAGGGCTTGGGAGCCTCCTAGGGGTGGTTGAAATGGAGATCTGGAAGCTCTGGAGATGTCTTCAAGGGTTGGGAGTGACCTAGGGGTTGTTTAGATGGAGATTTGGAAGTTCTGGAGATGCCTTCAAGGAGATCTGGAAGGGTTGGAGGGCTCTTCGGGGCTTGGGAGCCTCCTAGGGGTGGTTTAGAGGGAGATTTGGAAGCTCTGGAGATGCCTTCAAGGGTTGGGAGGGGTCAGTGGTCATTTAGACCACTAGATCATTTAGATCTAGAAGCTCTAGAAGGGAGATCTGCAAGCCCTGGAGGTGCCTTCAAGGCCCTGAGGTGCTCCTGGAAGCCCTGGAGGTGCCTTCAAGGCCCTCAGATGCCTCCTGGAAGCCCTGGAGATGCTCCTGGAAGCCCTGGAGGTGCCATCAAGGCCCTTGAGATGCTCCTGGAAGCCCTTGAGATGCCTCCAAGGCCCTTGAGATGCCTCCTGGAAGCCCTTGAGATGCCATCAAGGCCCTGAGATGCCTCCTGGAAGCCCTTGAGATGCCATCAAGGCCCTGAGATGCCTCCTGGAAGCCCTTGAGATGCCATCAAGGCCCTGAGATGCCTCCTGGAAGCCCTGGAGATGCCTCCAAGGCCCTGAGGTGCCTCCTGGAAGCCCTGGAGATGCCTCCAAGGCCCTGAGATGCCTCCTGGAAGCCCTGGAGATGCCTCCAAGGCCCTTGAGATGCCTCCTGGAAGCCCTGGAGATGCCTCCAAGGCCCTGGACCTTGCGGGAAGCGCTGGACCACGGGGTGTTGGACACCGAGGAGCCTCCTGGAAGCCCGGGAGATGCCTCCAACCACCCCTCGGGGGGGAGGAACCGGACGCTGGGGACCTTCAGGAGGCCTCGTCGTCCCCCCCCACCTTGTTTCGGGGCCATTTTTTTTTTTGGGGGGGGTGGGGGGAGGGCGGTTGGGGACGTCGGGGGTTGGGGACAAGGTGGCTTCGGCCACAATAAAGACGGGGGGGATGGACCCCCCGGTTGGGACAACGCGGCCTCGTCCTTGGGGGCCCCTCCCTGGTGGCCCCAACCCTCCATGATGGCCCCAACCTTCCCTGATGGCCCCATCCTTGAGGTCCCCAACCTTGGTGTCTCCATCCCTGATGTCCCCAACCCTCTTTGAGGTCCCCAACCCTCCTTGATGGCCCCATCCCTGAGGTCCCAACCTCGATGTCCCCATTCTTGGTGTCCCCAACCCTCCCTGATGTCCCCAACCCTCCTTGATGGCCCCATCCTTGATGTCCCCAACCCTCCTTGATGGCCCCATCCTTGATGTCCCCAACCCTCCTTGATGGCCCCATCCTTGGTGTCCCCAACTCTCCCTGATGGCCCCATCCTTGATATGATGTCCCCAACCTTCCATGATGTCCCCAACCTTCCATGATGTCCCCAACCCTCTTCAATGTCCCCAACCCTCCTTGGTGTCTCCATCCTTGATGTCTCCATCCTTGATGTCTCCATCCTTGATGTCCCCAACCTTCCCTGATGTCCCCAACTCTCCTTGGTGTCTCCATCCTTGATGTCTCCAACCTTCCTTGGTGTCCCCAACCCTCCCTGATGGCCCCATCCCTGAGGTCCCCAACCTCGATGTCCCCATCCTTGGTGTCCCCAACCCTCTTTGATGTCCCCATCCTTGATATGATGGGACAACCTTGATGTCCCCAACCCTCTTTGATGTCCCCAACCCTCCCTGATGTCCCCAACCCTGGTGTCTCCAACCTTGGTGTCTCCAACCCTCTTTGATGTCTCCATCCTCGATGTCCCCAACCTTCCATGATGTCCCCAACCCTCCTTGATGTCCCCATCCTTGATGTCTCCAACCCTCTTTGATGTCCCCAACCCTCCCTGATGGCCCCATCCCTGAGGTCCCCACCTCCCAGGGGGATTTTGGGGGTAAAAAAGGGGGATTTGGGGGGGGAAAAGGGGGATTGGGGGGGAAAAAAGGGGGATTTGGGGGGGAAAAAAGGGGGATTTGGGGGGGAAAAGGGGATTTGGGGGGGGAAAAAAGGGGGATTTGGGGGGGGAAAAAAGGGGGATTTGGGGGGGAAAAGGGGGATTTGGGGGGGAAAAGGGGGATTTGGGGGGGAAAAGGGGATTTGGGGGGGGAAAAGGGGGATTTGGGGGGGAAAAGGGGGATTTGGGGGGGGAAAGGGGGATTTGGGGGGGAAAAGGGGGGATTTGGGGGGGGAAAAGGGGGATTTGGGGGGGAAAAGGGGGATTTGGGGGGGGGAAAAGGGGGATTTGGGGGGGAAAATGGCCCCTTGGGGGTAAAAAAATGGATTTTGGGGGTAAGAAAAGGTGCTTTATGGGTAAAAAGCAGCGATTTTAGGGGTAAAAAGCACTTTTGGGGGGTGAAAGACCCGGATTTGGGGGTCTCCGAGGCGATTTGGGGGGGTTAAAGGGAAAATGGTGACGGGGGGGGGGGGGCGGCTCCCAGCGTCCCCCGCGACCGGAAGTGCCGGACCCGGAAGTGGCGGAGGAACCGGAAGCGGCGGGGAGAGGGGGAAGAAGGAGGCGAGGTAGCGGCGGCGCTTGGGGGTGGGGGGCGCCTCTATAGGGTCTCTATGGGGCGCTATGGGTCTGTATAGGGCTCTATGGGGTCTCTAGGGGCCTCTATGGGTCTGTATAGGGCTCTATGGGGTCTCTAGGGGCCTCTATGGGTCTGTATAGGGCTCTATGGGGTCTCTAGGGGCCTCTATGGGTCTGTGTAGGCCTCTGTGGGGGCGCTGTGGGTCTCTATGGGGGCACTATGGGGTCTCTATGGTCTGTATAGGGCCCTAGGGTCTCTCTGGGTCTGTATAGGGCTGTATGGGGCCTCTGTGGGTCTGTATAGGGCTCTATGGGGTCTCTGTGGGGTCTCTATGGGGCCTCTATGGGTCTGTATAGGGCTCTATGGGGTCTCTATGGGGTGCAATGAGGTCTCTATGGGTCTGTATAGGGCTCTATGGGGCCTCTATGGTGCGCTATGGGCCTCTGTGGGTCGTTACGGGGTCTCTATGGGTCTGTATAGGGCGCTATGGGGTCTGTGGGGTCTCTGTAGGTCTCTATGGGGTACTATGGGGTCTCTATGGGTCTCTGTGGGTCTGTATAGGGCTCTGTGGGGTCTCTATGGGTCGCTATGGGGTCTCTATGGGTCTGTGTAGGGCTCTATGGGTCCCTATGGGGTCTCTATGGGTCCCTATGTGGTCTCTATGGGTCTGTATAGGGCACTATGGAGTCTCTGTGGGGTCTCTGTGGGGTCTCTATGGGTCTGTATGGACCTCTATGGGGTCTCTTTGGGTCTGTACAGGACTCTATGGGGTGTCTATGGGGTCTCTGTGGGGTCTCTGTGGGGTCTCTATGGGGTCTCTATGGGGCACTGGATCTCTCTGGGGTCCCTGGGGGTCCCTATGGGTCCCTGGGGGTCCCTCTGGGGTCCCTCTGGGTCCTGGGGGTCCCTGTGGGTCCCTCTGGGGCAGCCGTGGGTGTCGCTGTTGCAGATGAATCTCTCCCGCGCCAGCAACGAGGAGAAGCTGCAGCTCTGCCGCAAGTACTACCTGGGTGAGTGCCCGACAGCCCCTATAGCGCCCCTATAGAGCCCCCCATAGCGCCCCTATAGAGCACCCCATAGCGCCCCTATAGAGCACCCCATAGGGACCCACAGGGGCCCCATAGAGACCCCACAGGGACCCATGGAGACCCCATAGTGCCCCCCAGACCCCATAGGGACCCCATAGGGACCCCATAGGGACCCCATAGGGACCCCATAGGGACCCCATAGAGACCCCATAGGGACCCATAGAGCCCCCATAGAGCCCCCATAGAGCCCCCATAGAGCCCCCATAGAGACCCCATAGAGACCCCATAGAGACCCCATAGAGATCTATAGGGACCCCATAGGGACCCCTAGAGCCCCCCTAGAGCCCCCATAGAGCCCCCATAGGGACCCATAGGGACCCCGTAGAGATCTATAGAGCCCCCATAGGGACCCCATAGAGACCCCATAGGGATCAATAGAGACCCCATAGAGATCTATAGAGACCCCCTAGGGACCCCCTAGAGCCCCCATAGGGACCCATAGAGACCCCATAGAGACCCCATAGAGACCCCATAGAGATCTATAGAGCCCCCATAGGGACCCACAGAGACCCCACAGAGACCCCACAGAGACCACATAGGGACCCCTAGAGACCCCCTAGAGCCCCCATAGAGACCCCATAGGGACCCATAGAGACCCCATAGAGGTCTATAGAGCCCCCATAGGGACCCCATAGGGACCCCATAGAGACCCCATAGAGATCTATAGAGACCCCACAGAGACCCCCTAGGGACCCCCTAGAGACCCCATAGAGACCCCATAGGGACCCATAGAGACCCCATAGGGACCCATAGAGACCCCATAGAGATCTATAGAGCCCCCATAGGGACCCCACAGAGACCCCACAGAGACCCCATAGGGACCCATAGAGACCCCATAGAGATCTATAGAGCCCCCATAGGGACCCCATAGAGACCCCATAGAGATCTATAGAGACCCCACAGAGACCCCCTAGGGACCCCCTAGGGACCCCCTAGGGACCCCCTAGAGACCCCATAGGGACCCCATAGGGACCCCCTAGAGCCCCCATAGGGACCCCCTAGAGCCCCCATAGGGACCCCCTAGAGCCCCCACAGAGACCCCATAGGGACCCCAAGGCAGTTAATTAGTTAACTAGGAGGGTTCATTAGTCTGACTTGGGTTAATTAGAGTGGTGATAGGCGGCTAACTGGGGACTTATGGGGTGTTAATTAACTGGGGGGGTTAATTGGGGGGTTAATTGGGGGTCTAGTGGGGGTTAATGGGGTCTAATAGGTTAATGAGGGTCTAATTGGAGGCTAATAGTGTCTAATTGGGAGTTAATTAGTTTTAATGGGGGTCTAATTGGGGCTTGATGGGGGTCTAATTGGGGGCTAATAGGCCATCTAATGGGGAGTTAATTAGTTTTAATGGGGGGGCCTAATTGGGGGTCTGATGGGGCATCTAATTAGGAATTAATTGGGGGTTGATGGGGGCTTTAATTAGGGGTTAATTGTGGGTCTGATTGGTCTGGTGAGGTGATTTATTTGGGGTTTAATGGGGGGGCTAATTAGTCTTTATGGGGTCTAAATGGGGGCTAATGGGGTGTCTAATTGGTTGCTAATTAATCTTAATGGAAGCCTACTTGGGGGTCTAATTGGGGGCTAATGAGTTGTCTCATTGATGGCTACTGGGGGCCCTAATTGGGGGTTAATTAGCCTTCATGGGGGTCTTCTTGGGGCTAATTGAGGGTTAATTGGGGTCTAGTTGGAGAGTTAAGGGTGGGTCTAATGGGAGTTTTATGTGGGGGTCTAATTAGGGGTTGATTAGTCTTCATGGGGGGCCTAATTGGGAGTTAATTAGCATTAACGAGGGGGCTAATTTTGCTAATTAGTGTCTTTTTTTTGCTTCTCTAGTTTGTTCCATTCACTCATTACGAAGCTTGTGGGTTGAGGGGGGAAGGAGGGGCTTGGGGGGGCTCTAATGAGTGTTAATTACCCTCTAATTAGGGGGCTTCGCCCTGCTGCCTTTCCTGTGGCTCGTTAACGTCCTCTGGTTCTTCCGCGAGGCCTTCGTGGAGCCGCCCTACAGCGAGCAGGACCTGATCCGGCGCTGTGAGGGCTTTGGGGGGGGCTGTACAGGGGGGTTTGGGGGTTCAGGAGGGTTTTGGGGTCCCCCCCGGGTCCCCCCTTTTCACCCTTAATCCCTCTGCCCCATAGATGTGGGGCTGGGCTGGTTGGGGGGGGGGGGGCAGTGTGGATTTTGGGGTGCGGGGGGCACTGTGTGGGTTTGGGGGGGTCGTACAGGGGGGTTTTGGGGTTCAGGAGGGTTTTGGGGTCCCCCCCGTGTCCCCCTTTTTCCTCTTAATCCCTCTGCCCCATAGATGTGGGGCTGAGCTTGTGGGGCTGAGCTTGTGGGGAGCCCAGTGCATGGGGATGCTGGGGGGGGGGCAGTGTGGATTTTGGGGTGCGGGGGGGACTGGGTGGGTTTGGGGGGGTCGTACAGGGGGGTTTTGGGGTTCAGGAGGGTTTTGGGGTCCCCCCCGTGTCCCCCTTTTTCCCCTTAATCTCTCTGCCCCATAGATGTGGGGCAGATCTATGGGGCCCTCAGTGCTTGGCTTGTGGGGATGCTGGGGGGGGGGCAGTGTGGATTTTGGGGTGCAGGGGGGACTGGGTGGGTTCAGGGGGGTCGTACAGGGGGGTTTTGGGGTTCAGGAGGGTTTTGGGGTCCCCCCCGTGTCCCCCTTTTCACCCCCAAACCCTCTGCCCCATAGATGTGGGGCAGACTCACGGGGTGCATATATGGGGCCCTCAGTGCATGGTGGTGTGGGGATGCTGGGGGGGGCAGTGTGGATTTTGGGGTGCGGGGGGGGACTGTGTGGGTTTGGGGGGTCGTACAGGGGGGTTTTGGGGTTCAGGAAGGTTTTGGGGTCTCCCCCGTGTCCCCCTTTTCCCCCTTAATCTCTCTGCCCCATAGATGTGGGGCTGAGCTTGTGGGGCTGGGCTGGTGGGGAGCCCCGTGCATGGGGATGCTGGGGGGGCAGTGTGGATTTTGGGGTGCGGGGGGGACTGGGTGGGTTTTAGGGGGGTCGTACAGGGGGGTTTTGGGGTTCAGGAGGGTTTTGGGGTCCCCCCCGGGTCCCCCCTTTTCTCCTTAATCCCTCTGCCCCATAGATGTGGGGCTGGGTTTGTGGGGAGCCCAGTGCATGGGGATGCTGGGGGGGGGGCAGTGTGGATTTTGGGGTGCGGGGGGGACTGTGTGGGTTTGGGGGGGTCGTACAGGGGGGTTTTGGGGTTCAGGAAGGTTTTGGGGTCCCCCCTGTGTCCCCCCTTTTCACCCCCAAACCCTCTGCCCCATAGATGTGGGGTAGATCTATGGGGCCCTTAGTGCTTGGCTTGTGGGGATGCTGGGGGGGGGGGGCAGTGTGGATTTTGGGGTGCGGGGGGGACTGTGTGGGTTTGGGGCTATTGTACAGGGGGGTTTTGGGGTTCAGGAGAGTTTTGGGGTCCCCCCTACCCCCTGTTTTCTCCCCTCTAGACGTTCGCCGCTCGGCTGTGGGGCTGGGCCTGTGGGGGGCGGGTTTGGGGGCCTGGATCGGGCTCTTCCAGAGCCGCCGGGCGCAGTGGGGGGCGCTGGGGGACGCTCTGGCTTTCACCCTCCCCCTCGGCACCCCCTGAACCCCAACCCCCCCCCCCCCCCCCAAAACCCAAAAGAAGGGGTGGGGGACGCCCCTCGACCCGGGGGGAGCCCCAAAACCCGCCTCGGGGACCCCAAAAGGCGAGGAAGGAGCCCAAAAGGTGCTGCCCCCCCCCCCCCAAATGCCTTCCAAGATGGCGGCGCTGCAGAAGGAGAGGTGAGGGGGGTGGGGGGGTCTCTATAGGTCCCTATGGGGCACTATGAGTCTTTAAGGGGTCTCTATAGGTCCTTATGGAGTGTCTATGGGGCACTATGAGTCTTTAAGGGGTCTCTATAGGGTGTCTATGGGGTGTCTATGGGGCACTATGAGTCTTTAAGAGGTCTCTATGGGTCTCTATAGGGCACTATGGGGCAGTATGAGTCTTTTAGAAGTCTCTATAGGTCCCTACGGGGTGTCTATGGGGCACTATGAGTCTTTAAGGGGTCTCTATAGGTCCCTATGGGGTGTCTGTGGGGCACTGTGAGTCTTTAAGGGGTCTCTATAGGTCCCTATGGGGTGTCTATGGGGCACTATGAGTCTTTATGGGGTCTCTATGAGTTTCTATAGGGCACTATGGGGCACTATGAGTCTTTAAGGGGTCTCTGTGGGTCTCTATAGGTCCCTATGGGGTGTCTATGGGACACTATGAGTCTTTAAGGGGTCTCTATGGGTCTTTATAGGGCACTATGGGGCAGTATGAGTCTTTTAGGGGTCTCTATAGGTCCCCATGGGGTGTCTGTGGGGCACTATGAGTCTTTAAGGGGTCTCTATAGGTCCCTATGGGGTGTCTATGGGGCACTGTGAGTCTTTAAAGGGACTCTATAGGTCTCTATGGGGCACTATAGGGCACTATGAAGTCTCTGTGGGGTCTCTATGGGGCACGATGGGTCTCTGGGGGGTCCTTATGGGTGTCTATGGGGCACTGTGAGTGCCTATAGGTCGCTGTGGGTCCCTATGGATCTCTATAAGGCCTCTTCGGGGTCATTATGGGTCCCTATAGGTCTTTATGGGGTCCCTATGGGGCACTAGGAATTACTAAGGGGTCTCTATAGGGTCTCTATGGGGCTCTATAGGGTCTCTATAGGTCTCTATAGGGTCTCTATAGGTCTGACCCCTCCTTCTCTTCTCTCCCCCCCCCCCCCCCCCCAGGATCTCGGATGACATCACGTGATCGTGTCATGTGACTGCAAGCCCCGCCCCCCCCCTCGGTTTTGGGGTCTCCTCCCCCCCATTAAAGCCTCTTTGGCCCCGCCCCCCGAGTCACGTGGTCCTTGGCTCTGCCCCACAACTGCCCCCCCCCCCCCAGCCCCATAAGTGACACGGGGTGGGGGCGGGGCCTTTATTGGGGGGTCGGGGGGGTCACTTATGGGGCTGGGAGCTCCCTTAGGGGTCATTAGGGGTCACTTATGGGTCTGGGAGCTTCCTTAGGGGTCATTGGGGGTCACTTATGGGGCTGGGAGCTCCCTTAGGGGTCACTTATGGGGCTGGGAGCTCCCTTAGGGATCATTAGGGGTCACTTAGGGGTCTGGAAGGCCACTTAGGGGTCACTTATGGGTCTGGGAGCTCCCTTAGGGGTCACTTATGGGGCTGGGAGCTCCCTTAGGGGGCTGGGAGGTCACTTAGGGGTCACTTATGGGTCTGGGAGCTCCCTTAGGGGTCACTTATGGGGCTGGGAGCTCCCTTAGGGGTCACTTATGGGGCTGGGAGCTCCCTTAGGGGTCACTTATGGGGCTGGGAGCTCCCTTAGGGGTCATTAGGGGTCACTTATGGGGCTGGGAGCTCCCTTAGGGATCATTAGAGGTCACTTATGGGTCTGGGAGCTCCCTTCGGGGTCACTTATGGGTCTGGGAGCTCCCTTAGGGGTCACTTATGGGGCTGGGAGCTCCCTTAGGGGTCATTAGGGGTCACTTAGGGGTCCGGGAGCTCCCTTAGGGGTCATTAGGGGTCACTTATGGGGCTGGGATCTCCCTTAGGGGTCACTTATGGGTCTGGGAGCTCCCTTAGGGGTCACTTAGGGGTCTGGGAGCTCCCTTAGGGGTCACTTAGGGGTCTGGGAGCTCCCTTAGGGGTCACTTATGGGGCTGGGAGCTCCCTTAGGGGTCACTTAGGGGGCTGGGAGGTCACTTAGGAGTCACTTATGGGGCTGGGAGCTCCCTTAGGGGTCACTTATGGGTCTGGGAGCTCCCTTAGGGGTCACTTAGGGGGCTGGAAGGTCACTTAGGGGTCACTTATGGGGCTGGGAGCTCCCTTAGGGGTCACTTGTGGGGCTGGGAGCTCCCTTAGGGGTCATTAGGGGTCACTTATGGGTCTGGGAGCTCCCTTAGGGGTCACTTATGGGGCTGGGAGCTCCCTTAGGGGTCATTAGAGGTCACTTATGGGTCTGGGAGCTCCCTTAGGGGTCATTAGGGGTCACTTATGGGGCTGGGAGCTCCCTTAGGGGTCACTTATGGGTCCGGGGGGGTCCCTGTGGGTCCGGGGGGGTCCCTGGGGGGTCCCTGGGGGGTCCCTGGGGGTCCGGGGGGGGTCACTGCCTCTCGTAGATGCTGCGGAGCAGCCCCAGGCTGGGCCGGTAGCGCTGCTGCTGCCGCTGACCCGCTTCCCGCCACCTGCGGGTGACGTCACCGCTCAGGCCACGCCCCCTCGCCCCCCTCCCCATTCACAAACCCGCCTCTAGCCACGCCCCCCTCGCCCATTCACAAAAAAGGTCAAAACCACGCCCCCTCGGCTAAGCCCATTCACAAAAATGCGACGCCCCCCAACCCCCTCCCAGTCCTTCCCAGTGCCCCCCAACCCCCTCCCAGTCCCTCCCAGTGCCCCCCAATCCCCTCCCAGTCCCTCCCAGTGCCCCCCAACCCCCTCCCAGTGCCCCCCAATCCCCTCCCAGTCCCTCCCAGTGCCCCCCAACCCCCTTCCAGTGCCCCCCAATCCCCTCCCAGTCCTTCCCAGTGCCTCCCAGTGCCCCCCAATCCCCTCCCAGCGCCCCCCAGTTCATCTCAATCCCTCCCCAGTGGCTCCCAGTGGCTCCCCGTTCACCTCTGTCTCACTCTCCGCCACCGCTCCATGTTTCGCCCCAGGAGGCTCCGTGGGGAGGGAGGGGGGTCCGGGGGCTGGGGGCACAGGGGGCACTTGTGGGGCTGGGGGGGTCACTTATGGGGCAGGGGGGGCACTTATGGGGCAGAGGAGTCACTTGTGGGGCTGGGGGGGTCACTTATGGGGCTGGGGGAGTCACTTATGGGGCAGGGGGGGTCACTTACGGGGCAGAGGGGTCACTTATGGGGCTGGGAGGGTCACTTATGGGGCTGGGGGGGGTCACTTATGGGGCTGGGGGTCACTTATAGGGCTGGGGGGCTCACTTATGGGGCTGGGGGGGTCACTTATGGGGCTGGGGGGTCACTTATGGGGCAGGGGGGGTCACTTATGGGGCTGGGGGAGTCACTTATGGGGCTGGGGGGGTCACTTATGGGGCAGAGGGGTCCCTTATGGGGCAGGGGGGGTCACTTATGGGGCTGGGGGCGTCAATTATGGGGCAGGGGGGGTCACTTATGGGGCAGAGGAGTCACTTATGAGACAGAAAGGGTCACTTATGGGGCTGGGGGGTCACTTATGGGGCTGGGGGGTCACTTATGGGGCTGGGGGAGTCACTTATGGGGCACGGAGGGTCACTTATGGGGCTGGGGGGGGTCACTTATGGGGCAGAGGAGTCACTTATGGGGCAGGGGGGGTCACTTATGGGGCTCACCTGGTCGGGGGGCGGCTGCCCCTCCTCGGGCCCCAGCGGGGAGGGGACGCGGGGCGGCACTTGGGGGGCAGGAGGCGGCAGCACGAAGACGTCTTCGCCCTTCCCGGACACCTTGTTGGGGGGACACTTGGGGGTCAGAGAGGGGGCCCTGCCCCATAGCGGGGCCCAAGGGACCCCTCCTGCCCCATAGAGACTGAGCTCCAGGGGTAAGGTGGCTGCGGGTCCCTATGGGGTCTCTGTGGGTCTCTGTGGGGTCTGTGGGGTCTCTGTGGGGTCTCTGTGGGGTCTCTGTGGGGTCTCTATGGGGTCTCTGTGGGGTCTCTGTGGGGTCTCTATGGGGTCTCTGTGGGTCTCTATGGGGTCTCTGTGGGGTCTCTATGGGTCTCTATGGGGTCTCTATGGGGTCTCTGTGGGGTCTTTATGGGGTCTCTGTGGGGTCTCTATGCCCCCTATGGGTCTCTATAGGTCACTATAGGTCCCTATAGGCCCCTCACCTCGGGGGGGGGCGCCGCCGGGGGTGGCTGTGGGGTCCCTATGGGGTCTCTATGCCCCCTATAGGTCTCTATAGGCCCCTATAGGTCCCTCACCTCGGCTGTGGGCGCCGTCGGGGGTGGCTGTGGGGTCTCTATGGGGTCTCTATGGGGCCCTATGGGTCTCTATAGGTTTCTATAGGCCCCTATAGGTCCCTATAGGCCCCTCACCTCGGGGGGGGGGCACCGTCGGGGGTGGCTGTGGGGTCCCTATGGGGTCTCTATGGGGCCCTATGGGTCTCTATAGGTTTCTATAGGCCCCTCACCTCGGGGGGGGGCGCCGCCGGGGGTGGCTGTGGGGTCTCTATGGGGTCTCTATGTGTCTCTATGGGCACCTATGGGTCCCTATGGGTTCCTATGGGTCTCTATAGGTCCCTATAGGCCCCTCACCTCGGGGGGGGGCGTGGCCGGGGGTGGCTGTGGGGTCCCTATGGGGCCCCTATGGGTCCCTATGGGGTCTCTATGGGCCGCTATGGGTCTCTACGTGTCTCTATGGGTCCCTATGGGGTCTCTATGCCCCCTATGGGTCTCTATAGGCCCCTATAGGCCCCTCACCTCGGGGGGGGCGGCCGGGGGGGGCTGTGGGGCGCCCCCTCGCACCGTGGGGCAGTTGCGCATCCAGGCGCGGCACACGGGGTACAGGGGGGTCCCCTCCGCGAACTGCCCCAGCTCCACGCTGCGGTCGAACAGCTTGATCACGTACGTGTCTGGGGGGCAGCCCCATGGCGCGGGGTCAGGGGGGGCCTCTGCCCCATAGCGACCCCCCCAGCCCCATAGCGACCCCCCCCGGCCCCATAGATCCCCCCCCGGCCCCATAGAATCCGCTCCCAGCCCCATAAAACCTTCACTCTGCCCCATAGAACCTGCTCCCAGCCCCATAGAGGGAGCCTCTGCCCCACAGATCCCCCCCCCGGCCCCATAGATCCCCCCTCCCAGCCCCATAGATCCTGCTCCCAGCCCCATAGATCCTGCTCCCAGCCCCATAGATCCCCCCCCGGCCCCATAGATCCCCCCCCCAGCCCCATAGATCCCCCCCAGCCCCACAGACCCCCCCCCAGCCCCATAGCGGGAGCCTCTGCCCCATAGATCCTGCTCCCAGCCCCATAAAATCCGCTCCCAGCCCCATAGATCCCCCCCAGCCCCATAGATCCCCCCCCAGCCCCATAGCAGGAGTCTCTGCCCCATAGATCCTGCTCCCTGCCCCATAGAACCCGCTCCCAGCCCCATAGATCCTGCTCCCTGCCCCATAGATCCTGCTCCCAGCCCCATAGCAGGTGTCTCTGCCCCATAGCGAGAGCCTCTGCCCCATAGATCCCCCCCAGCCCCACAGATCCCCCCCCAGCCCCACAGATCCCCCCCCCCAGCCCCACAGATCCCCCCCCCAGCCCCACAGATCCCCCCCCCGGCCCCACAGATCCCCCCCCGGCCCCACAGATCCCCCCCCCAGCCCCACAGATCTATGGGGCAGCCCCCCACTCACTCCCCCGGTGGGGCTCGGGTCCCTCCTCTGCCTCCCGGCGCTTCTTCCTCCGCTGCTGGGGGAGCCGGGGGGGCGGCCTGGGACCAGTACAAACCAGTTTGGACCAGTACAAACCAGTTTAGACCAGTAGAAACCAGTTTAAACCAGTACAGAGAAACACAGGCCACAGCGCAGCTCGGGATGGACCAGTACGTACCAGTATAAACCAATACAAAGCAACAACTACCCCCTCCCAGTCCCTCCCAGTGCCTCCCAGTGCCTCCCAGTCCCTCCCAGTCCCTCCCAGTCCCTCCCAGTGCCTCCCAGTCCCTCCCAGTCCCTCCCAGTGCCTCCCAGTCCCTCCCAGTCCCCTCCCAGTCCCTCCCAGTCCCCTCCCAGTCCCTCCCAGTCCCTCCCAGTCCCTCCCAGTCCCCTCCCAGTCCCCTCCCAGCCCCCTCCCAGTCCCCCCCAGTGCCTCCCAGTCCCTCCCAGTCCCCTCCCAGTCCCTCCCAGTCCCTCCCAGTCCCCTCCCAGTCCCCCTAATCCCCTCCCAGTCCCCTCCCAGTCCCCTCCCAGTCCCTCCCAGTCCCTCCCAGTCCCTCCCAGTCCCTCCCAGTCCCCTCCCAGTCCCCTCCCAGTCCCCTCCCAGTCCCTCCCAGTCCCTCCCAGTCCCCCCAGTCCCTCCCAATCCCCCCCAGTCCCCCCCAGTCCCCCTCTCACCTTTTCCCGGGGGCGCTGGGCAAAGCCTCCCTGCAAGCAGGGGGAGAACCCCAAGTTTAAGACCCCAAAACCTCAAATTTTCACCCCAAAACTGGGAGCTCCCTCCCCACCAACTCCCCTAATTTTAAGGGACCCCCAAAACCTCCTGTTTTCTCCCCAAAAATGCCTCCCCCCCCCAAAAATCCCTAATTTTAGGGTCCCCCCCCCTTTTTCCCCCCCTCAGGACCCCAAAAACTTATGGTTTTCCATCAAAAACGCCTGCCCCCCCCCCACACCCCCCTAAGCTTGGGGTCCCCCCCTTTTCCTCCCCCCCAGGGACCCCAAAACCTCGTATTTTCACCCCAAAATGGTGTCTGCCCCCTCCTTACTTGTTCACGGCTTCCCCGGGCGCCTTCGCCGCCTCCTCCTCCGCCGCCGCCTCCCTGCGCCCCAAAAACAGGGGGGGACACCCCGAAATCAGGGTCCCCCCGCCTCATTTCCCCCCTTTTTGCCTCATTTCCCCCCTTTTTCCCTCATTTCCCCCCTTTTTCCCTCATTTCCCCCCTTTTTGCCTCATTTCCCCCCCTTTTTGCCTCATTTTCCCCCCTTTTTCCCTCATTTCCCCCCCTTTTTTCCCTCATTTCCCTCCTTTTCCCCTCATTTCCCCCCTTTTTCCCTCATTTCCCCCCCTTTTTGCCTCATTTCCCCCCTTTTTGCCTCATTTCCCCCCCTTTTCCCTCATTTCCCCCCTTTTTGCCTCATTTTCCCCCCTTTTTCCCTCATTTCCCCCCCTTTTTTCCCTCATTTCCCTCCTTTTCCCCTCATTTCCCCCCTTTTTTCCCTCATTTCCCCCCCTTTTTGCCTCATTTCCCCCTTTTTCCCTCATTTCCCTCCTTTTCCCCTCATTTCCCCCCTTTTTCCCTCATTTCCCCCCCTTTTTGCCTCATTTCCCCCCTTTTTCCCTCATTTCCCCCCTTTTTCCCTCATTTCCCTCCTTTTCCCCTCATTTCCCCCCTTTTTCCCTCATTTCCCCCCCTTTTTTCCCTCATTTCCCCCCTTTTTCCCTCAGTTTCCCCTTTTCTGCCTCATTTCCCCCCTTTTTGCCTCATTTCCCCCCTTTTTCCCTCATTTCCCCCCCTTTTCCCTCATTTCCCCCCCTTTTTCCCTCATTTCCCCCCTTTTTTTCCCTCATTTCCCCCCCTTTTTCCCTCATTTCCCCCCCTTTTTGCCTCATTTTCCTTCTTTTTAGCCTCATTTCCCCCCCTTTTTGCCCCCATTCCCCCTTTTTACCCCCCATGTCCCCCTTTTTACCCCCTTTTTACCCCCATTTCCCCCTTTTTAACCCCATTTCCCCCCTTTTTACCCCCCTTTCCCCCTTTTTACCCCCATTTCCCCCTTTTTACCCCCATTTCCCCCTTTTTTACCCCCAATTCCCCACTTTTACCCCCATTTCCCCGTTTTTTACCCCCAATTCCCCACTTTTACCCCCATTTCCCCGTTTTTTACCCCCAATTCCCCACTTTTACCCCCAATTCCCCATTTTTACCCCCAATTCCCCCATTTTTACCCCCATTTTCCCCTTTTTTACCACCATTTCCTCCGTTTTTACCCCATTTCCCCATTTTTACCCCCATTTCCCCCTTTTTTACCACCATTTCCTCCCTTTTTTACCCCATTTCCCACTTTTACCCCCAATTCCCTCATTTTAGCCCCAATTCCCCCTTTTTACCCCCATTTCCCTCATTTTTACCCCCAATTCCCCCATTTTACCCCCATTTCCCCTTTTTTTACCCCCAATTCCCCATTTTTACCCCCAATTCCCCATTTTTACCCCCATTTCCCCCTTTTTTACCACCATTTCCTCCCTTTTTACCCCATTTCCCCCTTTTTTACCCCCATTTCCCCATTTTTTACCCCCAATTCCCCATTTTTACCCCCAATTCCCCCCTTTTTTACCACCATTTCCCCCCTTTTTACCCCCATTTCCCCCTTTTTTACCCCCAATTCCCTCATTTTTACCCCCAATTCCCCCTCTTTACCCCCATTTCCCCCTTTTATTACCCCCCATTTCCCCATTTTTACCCCCAATTCCCCCATTTTTACCCCCATTTCCCCCTTTTTTACCCCCATTTTCCCCTTTTTACCCTCATTTCCCCCCTTTTTTACCCCAATTCCCCATTTTTTACCCCCCTTTCCCCCTATTTTACCCCTTTTCCCCATTTTTTTACCCCCAATTCCCCCATTTTTACCCCAATGTCCCCCTTTTTTACCCCCATTTCCCCATTTTTACCCCCATTTCCCCCCTTTTACCCCCATTTCCCCCTTTTTACCCCCATTTCCCCCTCTTTTGCCCCCATTTCCCCCTTTTTGCCCCCTTTTTTACCCCAATTCCCCCTTTTTACCCCCAATTCCCCCATTTTTACCCCAATGTCCCCCTTTTTTACCCCCATTTCCCCATTTTTACCCCCATTTCCCCCCTTTTACCCCCATTTCCCCCTTTTTACCCCCATTTCCCCCTTTTTTCCCCCCATTTCCCCCTTTTTGCCCCATTTTTTACCCCCCCCCCATTATTTGCCCCCCTTACCTGCCCCCTCGCTCCACCAGCCCCTGCAGAACTGCGTCCAACCGCGACCGCGCCGACGCCGCCTCCAGGTCTGGGGGGGGGGGGGCAAATAATTGGGGGGGGACCCCAAAAATGGGGGGAAAAGGGGGGGAAATGGGGGTAAAAGGGGGGGAAATGGGGGTAAAGGGGGGGAAAATGGGGGTTGAGGGGGTAAAAAGGGGGGTAAAGGGGGTAAAAAGGGGGTGGGGGTAAATAAGGGGGGGTAAATAATGGGGGAGGGGGGCAAATAATTGGGGGGGACCCCAAAAATGGGGGGAAAAGGGGGGGAAATGGGGGTAAAAGGGGGGGAAATGGGGTAAAAATGGCGGGAAAAGGGGGAAATGGCGGGAAAAGGGGGGGAAAATGGCGGGAAAAGGGGGGAAATGGTGGGAAAAGGGGGGAAATGGTGGGAAAATGGGGTGAAAAGGGGGGAAATGGGTCAAAAATGGCGGGAAAATGGGGAAAATGGTGGGGAAATGGTGGGAAAGGGGGGAAATGGCGGGAAAATGGGGGGAAATGGCAGGAAAATGGGGTGAAAAGGGGGGGGAAAAGGGGAGGAAATGGGGCAAAAATGGCGGGTAAAGGGGAAAATGGTGGGAAAATGGGGGAAATGGTGGGAAAAGGGGGGGAAATGGTGGGGAAATGGTGGGAAAATGGGGGAAATGGTGGGAAATGGTGGAAAAATGGGGGGAAAAGGGGGGAAAATGGGGGGAAAAGGGGCAAAAATGGTGGGAAAATGGGGAAAATGGTGGGGAAATGGTGGGAAAAGGGGGGGAAATGGTGTGAAAATGGGGGAAATGGTGGGGAAATGGGAGGAAATGGTGGGAAATGGCGGGAAAATGGGGGGGAAAGGGGGGAAAATGGGGGGAAATGGGGAAAATGGTGGGGAAATGGGGAAAATGGTGGGGAAATGGTGGGAAAAGGGGGGGAAATGGCGGGAAAATGGGGGAAATGGCGGGAAAATGGGGAAATGGCGGGAAAATGGGGGAAATGGCGGGAAAATGGTGGGAAAAGGGGGGGAAATGGCAGGAAAAGGGGGGTAAAAAGGGGAAAATGGCAGGAAAAG